>NC_080670.1:213947079-214247079 GCF_030247195.1 Topomyia yanbarensis | reverse complement strand
TTTTCCTTTACTCCCCCCTTTGAACAAAAATCGTCAAAAAAAGTCAATTTTCGTTAAAAATTTTTTTCGAGATAGCATCAAATTTTGATGCCTTATGCATTTTAAAGTCATTTGGCATCAATAATACCTGTTCGATTTGGAAATTTCCCCTCCTTTGAACAAAAAAGTCGATTTTCGTCAAAAAATTTTTTTCGAGTTTGCATCAAATCTCGACGTTTCATGCAGTTTAAAGTCATTTGGCATCAAAAATACAAAGTCGATTTTGAAATTTTCCTTTACTCCCCCCTTTGAACAAAAATCGTCAAAAAAAGTCAATTTTCGTTAAAAAAAATTTTTCGGGATAGCATCAAATTTTGATGCCTTATGCATTTTAAAGTCATTTGGCATCAATAATACCTGTTCGATTTGGAAATTTCCCCTCCTTTGAACAAAAAAAGTCGAAAAAAGTCGATTTTCGTCAAAAAAAATTTTTCGAGTTTGCATCAAATCTCGACGTTTCATGCAGTTTAAAGTCATTTGGCATCGAAAATACAAAGTCGATTTTGAAATTTTCCTTTACTCCCCCCTTTGAACAAAAATCGTCAAAAAAAGTCAATTTTCGTTAAAAAAAAATTTTTCGAGATAGCATCAAATTTTGATGCCTTATGCATTTTAAAGTCATTTGGCATCAATAATACCTGTTCGATTTGGAAATTTCCCCTCCTTTGAACAAAAAAAGTCGAAAAAAGTCGATTTTCGTCAAAAAAAATTTTTCGAGTTTGCATCAAATCTCGACGTTTCATGCAGTTTAAAGTCATTTGGCATCGAAAATACAAAGTCGATTTTGAAATTTTCCTTTACTCCCCCCTTTGAACAAAAATCGTCAAAAAAAGTCAATTTTCGTTAAAAAAAATTTTTCGAGATAGCATCAAATTTTGATGCCTTATGCATTTTAAAGTCATTTGGCATCAATAATACCTGTTCGATTTGGAAATTTCCCCTCCTTTGAACAAAAAAAGTCGAAAAAAGTCGATTTTCGTCAAAAAATTTTTTTCGAGTTTGCATCAAATCTCGACGTTTCATGCAGTTTAAAGTCATTTGGCATCGAAAATACAAAGTCGATTTTGAAATTTTCCTTTACTCCCCCCTTTGAACAAAAATCGTCAAAAAAGTCAATTTTCGTTAAAAAAAATTTTTCGAGATAGCATCAAATTTTGATGCCTTATGCATTTTAAAGTCATTTGGCATCAATAATACCTGTTCGATTTGGAAATTTCCCCTCCTTTGAACAAAAAAAGTCGAAAAAAGTCGATTTTCGTCAAAAAAATTTTTTCGAGTTTGCATCAAATCTCGACGTTTCATGCAGTTTAAAGTCATTTGGCATCAAAAATACAAAGTCGATTTTGAAATTTTCCTTTACTCCCCCCTTTGAACAAAAATCGTCAAAAAAAGTCAATTTTCGTTAAAAAAAATTTTCGAGATAGCATCAAATTTTGATGCCTTATGCATTTTAAAGTCATTTGGCATCAATAATACCTGTTCGATTTGGAAATTTCCCCTCCTTTGAACAAAAAAAGTCGAAAAAAGTCGATTTTCGTCAAAAAAAATTTTTCGAGTTTGCATCAAATCTCGACGTTTCATGCAGTTTAAAGTCATTTGGCATCGAAAATGCAAAGTCGATTTTGAAATTTTCCTTTACTCCCCCCTTTGAACAAAAATCGTCAAAAAAAGTCAATTTTCGTTAAAAAAATTTTTTCGAGATAGCATCAAATTTTGATGCCTTATGCATTTTAAAGTCATTTGACATCAATAATACCTGTTCGATTTGGAAATTTCCCCTCCTTTGAACAAAAAAAGTCGAAAAAAGTCGATTTTCGTCAAAAAAATTTTTTCGAGTTTGCATCAAATCTCGACGTTTCATGCAGTTTAAAGTCATTTGGCATCGAAAATACAAAGTCGATTTTGAAATTTTCCTTTACTCCCCCCTTTGAACAAAAATCGTCAAAAAAAGTCAATTTTCGTTAAAAAAAAATTTTCGAGATAGCATCAAATTTTGATGCCTTATGCATTTTAAAGTCATTTGACATCAATAATACCTGTTCGATTTGGAAATTTCCCCTCCTTTGAACAAAAAAAGTCGAAAAAAGTCGATTTTCGTCAAAATTTTTTTTTCGAGTTTGCATCAAATCTCGACGTTTCATGCAGTTTAAAGTCATTTGGCATCGAAAATACAAAGTCGATTTTGAAATTTTCCTTTACTCCCCCCTTTGAACAAAAATCGTCAAAAAAAGTCAATTTTCGTTAAAAAATTTTTTTCGAGATAGCATCAAATTTTGATGCCTTATGCATTTTAAAGTCATTTGGCATCAATAATACCTGTTCGATTTGGAAATTTCCCCTCCTTTGAACAAAAAAGTCGATTTTCGTCAAAAAAATTTTTTCGAGTTTGCATCAAATCTCGACGTTTCATGCAGTTTAAAGTCATTTGGCATCGAAAATACAAAGTCGATTTTGAAATTTTCCTTTACTCCCCCCTTTGAACAAAAATCGTCAAAAAAAGTCAATTTTCGTTAAAAAAAATTTTTCGAGATAGCATCAAATTTTGATGCTTTATGCATTTTAAAGTCATTTGGCATCAATAATACCTGTTCGATTTGGAAATTTCCCCTCCTTTGAACAAAAAAGTCGATTTTCTTCAAAAATTTTTTTTCGAGTTTACATCAAATCTCGACGTTTCATGCAGTTTAAAGTCATTTGGCATCGAAAATACAAAGTCGATTTTGAAATTTTCCTTTACTCCCCCCTTTGAACAAAAATCGTCAAAAAAAGTCAATTTTCGTTAAAAATTTTTTTCGAGATAGCATCAAATTTTGATGCCTTATGCATTTTAAAGTCATTTGGCATCAATAATACCTGTTCGATTTGGAAATTTCCCCTCCTTTGAACAAAAAAGTCGATTTTCGTCAAAAAATTTTTTTCGAGTTTGCATCAAATCTCGACGTTTCATGCAGTTTAAAGTCATTTGGCATCAAAAATACAAAGTCGATTTTGAAATTTTCCTTTACTCCCCCCTTTGAACAAAAATCGTCAAAAAAAGTCAATTTTCGTTAAAAAAAATTTTTCGGGATAGCATCAAATTTTGATGCCTTATGCATTTTAAAGTCATTTGGCATCAATAATACCTGTTCGATTTGGAAATTTCCCCTCCTTTGAACAAAAAAAGTCGAAAAAAGTCGATTTTCGTCAAAAAAAATTTTTCGAGTTTGCATCAAATCTCGACGTTTCATGCAGTTTAAAGTCATTTGGCATCGAAAATACAAAGTCGATTTTGAAATTTTCCTTTACTCCCCCCTTTGAACAAAAATCGTCAAAAAAAGTCAATTTTCGTTAAAAAAAAATTTTTCGAGATAGCATCAAATTTTGATGCCTTATGCATTTTAAAGTCATTTGGCATCAATAATACCTGTTCGATTTGGAAATTTCCCCTCCTTTGAACAAAAAAAGTCGAAAAAAGTCGATTTTCGTCAAAAAAAATTTTTCGAGTTTGCATCAAATCTCGACGTTTCATGCAGTTTAAAGTCATTTGGCATCGAAAATACAAAGTCGATTTTGAAATTTTCCTTTACTCCCCCCTTTGAACAAAAATCGTCAAAAAAAGTCAATTTTCGTTAAAAAAAATTTTTCGAGATAGCATCAAATTTTGATGCCTTATGCATTTTAAAGTCATTTGGCATCAATAATACCTGTTCGATTTGGAAATTTCCCCTCCTTTGAACAAAAAAAGTCGAAAAAAGTCGATTTTCGTCAAAAAATTTTTTTCGAGTTTGCATCAAATCTCGACGTTTCATGCAGTTTAAAGTCATTTGGCATCGAAAATACAAAGTCGATTTTGAAATTTTCCTTTACTCCCCCCTTTGAACAAAAATCGTCAAAAAAGTCAATTTTCGTTAAAAAAAATTTTTCGAGATAGCATCAAATTTTGATGCCTTATGCATTTTAAAGTCATTTGGCATCAATAATACCTGTTCGATTTGGAAATTTCCCCTCCTTTGAACAAAAAAAGTCGAAAAAAGTCGATTTTCGTCAAAAAAATTTTTTCGAGTTTGCATCAAATCTCGACGTTTCATGCAGTTTAAAGTCATTTGGCATCAAAAATACAAAGTCGATTTTGAAATTTTCCTTTACTCCCCCCTTTGAACAAAAATCGTCAAAAAAAGTCAATTTTCGTTAAAAAAAATTTTCGAGATAGCATCAAATTTTGATGCCTTATGCATTTTAAAGTCATTTGGCATCAATAATACCTGTTCGATTTGGAAATTTCCCCTCCTTTGAACAAAAAAAGTCGAAAAAAGTCGATTTTCGTCAAAAAAAATTTTTCGAGTTTGCATCAAATCTCGACGTTTCATGCAGTTTAAAGTCATTTGGCATCGAAAATGCAAAGTCGATTTTGAAATTTTCCTTTACTCCCCCCTTTGAACAAAAATCGTCAAAAAAAGTCAATTTTCGTTAAAAAAATTTTTTCGAGATAGCATCAAATTTTGATGCCTTATGCATTTTAAAGTCATTTGACATCAATAATACCTGTTCGATTTGGAAATTTCCCCTCCTTTGAACAAAAAAAGTCGAAAAAAGTCGATTTTCGTCAAAAAAATTTTTTCGAGTTTGCATCAAATCTCGACGTTTCATGCAGTTTAAAGTCATTTGGCATCGAAAATACAAAGTCGATTTTGAAATTTTCCTTTACTCCCCCCTTTGAACAAAAATCGTCAAAAAAAGTCAATTTTCGTTAAAAAAAAATTTTCGAGATAGCATCAAATTTTGATGCCTTATGCATTTTAAAGTCATTTGACATCAATAATACCTGTTCGATTTGGAAATTTCCCCTCCTTTGAACAAAAAAAGTCGAAAAAAGTCGATTTTCGTCAAAATTTTTTTTTCGAGTTTGCATCAAATCTCGACGTTTCATGCAGTTTAAAGTCATTTGGCATCGAAAATACAAAGTCGATTTTGAAATTTTCCTTTACTCCCCCCTTTGAACAAAAATCGTCAAAAAAAGTCAATTTTCGTTAAAAATTTTTTTTCGAGATAGCATCAAATTTTGATGCCTTATGCATTTTAAAGTCATTTGGCATCAATAATACCTGTTCGATTTGGAAATTTCCCCTCCTTTGAACAAAAAAGTCGATTTTCGTCAAAAAATTTTTTTCGAGTTTGCATCAAATCTCGACGTTTCATGCAGTTTAAAGTCATTTGGCATCGAAAATACAAAGTCGATTTTGAAATTTTCCTTTACTCCCCCCTTTGAACAAAAATCGTCAAAAAAAGTCAATTTTCGTTAAAAAAAATTTTTCGAGATAGCATCAAATTTTGATGCCTTATGCATTTTAAAGTCATTTGGCATCAATAATACCTGTTCGATTTGGAAATTTCCCCTCCTTTGAACAAAAAAAGTCGAAAAAAGTCGATTTTCGTCAAAAAATTTTTTTCGAGTTTGCATCAAATCTCGACGTTTCATGCAGTTTAAAGTCATTTGGCATCAAAAATACAAAGTCGATTTTGAAATTTTCCTTTACTCCCCCCTTTGAACAAAAATCGTCAAAAAAAGTCAATTTTCGTTAAAAAATTTTTTTCGAGATAGCATAAAATTTTGATGCCTTATGCATTTTAAAGTCATTTGACATCAATAATACCTGTTCGATTTGGAAATTGGAATGGAAAACGTCGAGATTTGATGCAAACTCGAAAATTTTTTTTTGACGAAAATCGACTTTTTTCGACTTTTTTTGTTCAAAGGAGGGGAAATTTCCAAATCGAACAGGTATTATTGATGCCAAATGACTTTAAAATGCATAAGGCATCAAAATTTGATGCTATCTCGAAAAATTTTTTTTAACGAAAATTGACTTTTTTTGACGATTTTTGTTCAAAGGGGGGAGTAAAGGAAAATTTCAAAATCGACTTTGTATTTTCGATGCCAAATGACTTTAAACTGCATGAAACGTCGAGATTTGATGCAAACTCGAAAAAAAATTTTTGACGAAAATCGACTTTTTTTGTTCAAAGGAGGGGTCCTTTGAACAAAAAAAGTCGAAAAAAGTCGATTTTCGTCAAAAATTTTTTTTCGAGTTTGCATCAAATCTCGACGTTTCATGCAGTTTAAAGTCATTTGGCATCGAAAATACAAAGTCGATTTTGAAATTTTCCTTTACTCCCCCCTTTGAACAAAAATCGTCAAAAAAAGTCAATTTTCGTTAAAAAAAATTTTTCGAGATAGCATCAAATTTTGATGCCTTATGCATTTTAAAGTCATTTGGCATCAATAATACCTGTTCGATTTGGAAATTTCCCCTCCTTTGAACAAAAAAAGTCGAAAAAAGTCGATTTTCGTCAAAAAAAAATTTTCGAGTTTGCATCAAATCTCGACGTTTCATGCAGTTTAAAGTCATTTGGCATCGAAAATACAAAGTCGATTTTGAAATTTTCCTTTACTCCCCCCTTTGAACAAAAATCGTCAAAAAAAGTCAATTTTCGTTAAAAAAAAATTTTCGAGATAGCATCAAATTTTGATGCCTTATGCATTTTAAAGTCATTTGACATCAATAATACCTGTTCGATTTGGAAATTTCCCCTCCTTTGAACAAAAAAAGTCGAAAAAAGTCGATTTTCGTCAAAAATTTTTTTTCGAGTTTGCATCAAATCTCGACGTTTCATGCAGTTTAAAGTCATTTGGCATCGAAAATACAAAGTCGATTTTGAAATTTTCCTTTACTCCCCCCTTTGAACAAAAATCGTCAAAAAAAGTCAATTTTCGTTAAAAAAAATTTTTCGAGATAGCATCAAATTTTGATGCCTTATGCATTTTAAAGTCATTTGACATCAATAATACCTGTTCGATTTGGAAATTTCCCCTCCTTTGAACAAAAAAAGTCGAAAAAAGTCGATTTTCGTCAACAAAAATTTTTCGAGTTTGCATCAAATCACGACGTTTCATGCAGTTTAAAGTCATTTGGCATCGAAAATACAAAGTCGATTTTGAAATTTTCCTTTACTCCCCCCTTTGAACAAAAATCGTCAAAAAAAGTCAATTTTCGTTAAAAAATTTTTTTCGAGATAGCATCAAATTTTGATGCCTTATGCATTTTAAAGTCATTTGACATCAATAATACCTGTTCGATTTGGAAATTTCCCCTCCTTTGAACAAAAAAAGTCGAAAAAAGTCGATTTTCGTCAAAAAATTTTTTTCGAGTTTGCATCAAATCTCGACGTTTCATGCAGTTTAAAGTCATTTGGCATCGAAAATACAAAGTCGATTTTGAAATTTTCCTTTACTCCCCCCTTTGAACAAAAATCGTCAAAAAAAGTCAATTTTCGTTAAAAAAAATTTTTCGAGATAGCATCAAATTTTGATGCCTTATGCATTTTAAAGTCATTTGGCATCAATAATACCTGTTCGATTTGGAAATTTCCCCTCCTTTGAACAAAAAAAGTCGAAAAAAGTCGATTTTCGTCAAAAAAAAATTTTCGAGTTTGCATCAAATCTCGACGTTTCATGCAGTTTAAAGTCATTTGGCATCGAAAATACAAAGTCGATTTTGAAATTTTCCTTTACTCCCCCCTTTGAACAAAAATCGTCAAAAAAGTCAATTTTCGTTAAAAAAAATTTTTCGAGATAGCATCAAATTTTGATGCCTTATGCATTTTAAAGTCATTTGGCATCAATAATACCTGTTCCATTTGGAAATTTCCCCCCTTTGAACAAAAAAAGTCGAAAAAAGTCGATTTTCGTCAAAAATTTTTTTTCGAGTTTGCATCAAATCTCGACGTTTCATGCAGTTTAAAGTCATTTGGCATCGAAAATACAAAGTCGATTTTGAAATTTTCCTTTACTCCCCCCTTTGAACAAAAATCGTCAAAAAAAGTCAATTTTCGTTAAAAAAATTTTTTCGAGATAGCATCAAATTTTGATGCCTTATGCATTTTAAAGTCATTTGACATCAATAATACCTGTTCGATTTGGAAATTTCCCCTCCTTTGAACAAAAAAAGTCGAAAAAAGTCGATTTTCGTCAAAAAAATTTTTTCGAGTTTGCATCAAATCTCGACGTTTCATGCAGTTTAAAGTCATTTGGCATCGAAAATACAAAGTCGATTTTGAAATTTTCCTTTACTCCCCCCTTTGAACAAAAATCGTCAAAAAAAGTCAATTTTCGTTAAAAAATTTTTTTCGAGATAGCATCAAATTTTGATGCCTTATGCATTTTAAAGTCATTTGGCATCAATAATACCTGTTCGATTTGGAAATTTCCCCTCCTTTGAACAAAAAAAGTCGAAAAAAGTCGATTTTCGTCAAAAAAAATTTTTCGAGTTTGCATCAAATCTCGACGTTTCATGCAGTTTAAAGTCATTTGGCATCGAAAATACAAAGTCGATTTTGAAATTTTCCTTTACTCCCCCCTTTGAACAAAAATCGTCAAAAAAAGTCAATTTTCGTTAAAAATTTTTTTTCGAGATAGCATCAAATTTTGATGCCTTATGCATTTTAAAGTCATTTGGCATCAATAATACCTGTTCGATTTGGAAATTTCCCCTCCTTTGAACAAAAAAAGTCGAAAAAAGTCGATTTTCGTCAAAAAATTTTTTTCGAGTTTGCATCAAATCTCGACGTTTCATGCAGTTTAAAGTCATTTGGCATCAAAAATACAAAGTCGATTTTGAAATTTTCCTTTAAAATTTTGAACAAAAATCGTCAAAAAAGTCAATTTTCGTTAAAAAAAAATTTCGAGATAGCATAAAATTTTGATGCCTTATGCATTTTAAAGTCATTTGGCATCAATAATACCTGTTCGATTTGGAAATTTCCCCCCTTTGAACAAAAAAAGTCGAAAAAAGTCGATTTTCGTCAAAAAATTTTTTTCGAGTTTGCATCAAATCTCGACGTTTCATGCAGTTTAAAGTCATTTGGCATCAAAAATACAAAGTCGATTTTGAAATTTTCCTTTACTCCCCCCTTTGAACAAAAATCGTCAAAAAAAGTCAATTTTCGTTAAAAAAAATTTTTCGAGATAGCATCAAATTTTGATGCCTTATGCATTTTAAAGTCATTTGGCATCAATAATACCTGTTCGATTTGGAAATTTCCCCTCCTTTAAACAAAAAAAGTCGAAAAAAGTCGATTTTCGTCAAAAAAATTTTTTCGAGTTTGCATCAAATCTCGACGTTTCATGCAGTTTAAAGTCATTTGGCATCGAAAATGCAAAGTCGATTTTGAAATTTTCCTTTACTCCCCCCTTTGAACAAAAATCGTCAAAAAAAGTCAATTTTCGTTAAAAAAGATGGGTGGGTAATGTCAGAGACATAACCGGAGTGAAGTAGAATACACTTTAGACCGGTAAATTCTGCTCTGGAATAAGCAATTTCTATGCGAACAAAAATCGTCAAAAAAGTCAATTTTCGTTAAAAAAAAATTTCGAGATAGCATAAAATTTTGATGCCTTATGCATTTTAAAGTCATTTGGCATCAATAATACCTGTTCGATTTGGAAATTTCCCCTCCTTTAAACAAAAAAAGTCGAAAAAAGTCGATTTTCGTCAAAAAAATTTTTTCGAGTTTGCATCAAATCTCGACGTTTCATGCAGTTTAAAGTCATTTGGCATCGAAAATGCAAAGTCGATTTTGAAATTTTCCTTTACTCCCCCCTTTGAACAAAAATCGTCAAAAAAAGTCAATTTTCGTTAAAAAAGATGGGTGGGTAATGTCAGAGACATAACCGGAGTGAAGTAGAATACACTTTAGACCGGTAAATTCTGCTCTGGAATAAGCAATTTCTATGCGATTTTGTCGACTTTAGCACATTCATAGTTTATTTGGAGTATTTTTGGAATTATCAAGTTGACAATTTGCAACATTCTTTGAAAATATTGTTGAACTTTTATGAATGAAGGCACGCAAACGAGCGTTTGACCGTCGTCCTACTACCAGCATCAGAGAAGTAGCAGATCAGCATTTTTCGCTACATGGCCTGTACCAAACAAACCGTAAGTCCACCGGAGGAAAGGCTCCCCGCAAGCAGTTGGCAACAACCCCCTGGCAACCCTATACCATCATATGGAGTTTGACAGCGACCGACATATATGGGGCGTTATAGCTATAAAGCCCCAAACAAAGAATTATGTTCGGCACTATGCTCGATATTCAAGCATTCCACACGACGTTTTGCATCTTGTGGGATGATTTAATAATTTAATTTAATCGACATTTTGTAACTAAATACAGCTTCTAATCATTCGGTTCAAAATCAATGTTTTGCCTTTCATGGCAGTGATGCTGGCTGTACAGAGACGTCGTCCTTGACAGGGGGCTGGTTGGCAACGAAGGCCGTGTAAAAGTGCCCCAGTCACCGTTGGCGTTAAGAGCCTCATCGCTACCGAACAGAAACAGTCGCCCTGCGAAAAATTCACAGCTATCAGAAATCGAGCGGGCCTAAATTGTGACCCAAAATAAACCACAAACCAACAAGTTGTTTTCAGAACCAGCCAATTATAAAGTATTATTATTATAAATGAAATTTTCCATTGCCTTACAACCTCCCTCTCCCTTTCCTCCCGGCTTGAATAACTATCAATCTTGATGATGCTGTGCGGCGGGGGCACTAGTTTTTATTATGGTGGAAAATTTAGGTTTGCGCGTTTTTCCCAAAAGTTTTTAGCTGTGTTGTTTTCAAAGAAGTTGTAGTTGAATTCAAAATAAAATAGTTTATTTTTATTGTCAGAGATGCACCTTCCAACGAAAACTAGTCTGGCTCGCTTGGAATCGAATTGTATGGACCAACCACTGCTTTCACAAAAACTGTTATTTTCAGTAATTGAACATTCTACATTTTTGCCTTTCTCAATAGAAAGGTATTGCAATTGCTCTGAAAACCGAGTTTTTAACGGAGGCCCGGAGGGCCGAGTGACATATACCATTCGATTCAGTTCGTCGAGTTCGGCAAATGTCTGTGTGTGTGTATGTATGTGTGTGTGTATGTATGTGTGTGTACGCGAACACAATCTCACTCACTTTTCTCAGAGATGGATGAACCGATTTTTACAAACTTAGTCCCAAATGAAAGGTGCAACGTTCCCATAGGCTGCTATTGAATTTCTAATGGATCCGACTTCCGGTTCCGGAATTACAGGGTGATGAATACGATCACGCAGAAAACGTCGATTTTAAGAAATTCTGCAATGAATGTATAATGGTGAAATTTTTTCCAAAATGTGACCACAACTGCTTCGATTTGTAGTACTAGGTCATTAACAGCCATTCAAAGTCTCTTTGGTCACATTGGCCACCATCATCGGTTCCGGAAGCCCCGGCGGAAGTATCCAAATTCAGAGTAACAGTCACATCGGTTTCTCGGAGATGGCTAGACCGATTCGACTAAACTTGACCTCAAATGAAAGGTATTGCGTCCCCGTAAATGGCTATTAAATTTTATCCCCAACCGACTTCCGGTTCCGGAGTTACGGGTTGTGGCGTGCGATCACATAGCAAATTGTGATTCAAACCGATACCCCGATGGAAGCAAAAAAGGTAAAAATTTCGCTAAAATGTCTCTCAAATAACTTAACTTTGCAGTTCTAGGTCACCGACGGCCAAACAAACTTTCGTTGACTACATTGACCACCATAGACGGTTCCAGAAGTGCCCGGGAAAAGCGGCCATCTTTCATAACTAGCAAACTCATATCAGTTTCTCGGAAATGGTTGGGCCGATTTTCACAAACTTAGTCCCAAATGATAGCTATATTATCCCCACAGATGTCTGTAAAATTTCGCACGGACCGCTTGTATGGTTCCGGAAATATAGACTGAACGGTCCGGTCACACATGAAATTCCCATATAAGCCGGAACTCAAATTTTTTTTCAAAGGTGGGACCTCATGAAATTTCAGAAATCGAATTCGTATTTTTGATGCCAAACATCTGTAAAATGCATGAAACGTCGAGATTTTATGTTATCTCGAAAAAATTTTTTTTGTAAAAATCGACTTTTTGGGACTGACGATTTCGCACCTTTTTGCCTTTCTCAATAGAAAGGTATTTCAGTTCAATATTACCGTGGCTGTTTTTTCTTTTTCAAAATTTTAGAACTCGAATAATGATTTATTTTCCTGTATATAGTTGTCATGTGATGTATAATAATAAAATGTAATATATGCATTTAAAAGCTTTTAATGAATATAAACAACGCACACATTCTCGTGATCCATGATTGAGAAAGGCACAATTGCACCGCTAGGTGGATTAAAATAGGTTTTGTAAATTGAATCATTACACTAACCTGTCTACAAATCACACAAATAACTTTTTTATTTTGTGCCATTCGACTTGAAAGCGACGATATTGTTCACAAGTGGCTCACTTACCATCCAACGCTCTTGGCAAGCCACTTTCTGATGCTTGTAATAAAATTTCAATTCGATTCTTTGTCGATAAATTGATGGCCCTGAAAAGGGCCTTTTCTTTGGGCAGTGTTCGAAATTTACTTGGTGCCATCGAAGACGGCGTGCTTGGCCAACTCTTCTGACAGCAGCAAACGGACTGCGGTTTGAATTTTGCGGGAGATGCTGCAAACAAACTGCTGCATGCTGATGCTGCAAACGAACTGATCGTGAACAGCAGCATGCTGAGTTTTTATACCTGACTACAGCACAATGTAAGCTCGTCCTTTTTTGTGTTGTCCTCAATATGTGTTCTTCGAAGCTCCACCCCTTCGTTGGTCGACCACATATTTTTGATAAAGAACAAAATTGAAATTGTGTTTCCAATACGGAGGTTATCGAACACTTAGGGTAAAAAGAGTAATGTAATACGGCACTTTGGTAAAATGTTTGAGAATTGAAACCGTTTTTGAATGCGCCTAGTAAACACGAAACTGTAAACAAACACACAAATGATAACTTTTTATTTTGTGTCATTCTACGTGAAATCTACTATATTGTTCACAAGTAGCTCACTTGCCATCGAACGCTCTTGGCAAGCTACTTTCGGATGCTTGTAATAACAAAATGTCAATTCGATTCTTTGTTGATAAATGGCCCGTACCAAACATACCGCTCGTAAGTCCACCGGAGGAAAGCCTCCCCGCAAGCAGTAAGCAACGAAGGCCGTGAAAAAGTGCCCCAGTCACGGTTGGCGTTAGGAAGCCTCATCACTACTGAACAGAAACTGTCGCCCTGCGAGAAATTCACAGCTATCAGCAATCGAGTAGGCCTAAATTGTGACCCAATATAAACCACAAACCAACAAGTTCTTTTCAGGACCAGCCAATTATATTCCAGTAAGATATAAATGAAATTTTCGTTTTCCATTGCCTTACAACCTCTTTCCTCCCGGCTTGAATTACTATCAATCTTGATGATGCAGTGCGGCTGGGCACAGGCAATTTCCATTATAGTGGAAAATTTAGGTTTGCGCGTTTTTCCCAAAAGTTTTTTAGCTGTGCTGTTTTCAAGGAAGTTGTAGTTGAATTCAAAATAAAATAGTTTACTTCTATTGTCAGAGGTGGACCTTCCAACGAAAACTAGTCTGGCTCGCTTGGAATCGAATTGTACGGACCAACCACTGCTTTCACAAAATCCGTTATTTCAGTAATTGTACATTCTACAGAATTAGTCACAACTATTTCCAATCAGCGCAAAAATCGAAGGTTTTCATTCAATACAACAGCAGATTTTCACGTTTGAAAAAACAGGCAGCATTCTGGCCGAAAATTTTGAAACGGAGCACCTATATCGAAACGTTAGAAAACGTTCGATTTTTGTAAATTGAATCATTACACTAAAATGTCTATAAATCACAAATAACTTTTGATTTTGTGCCATTCTCGTGAAAGCGACGGTATTGTTCACAAGTGGCTCACTTACCATCCAACGCTCTTGACAAGCTGATGCTTGTAATAACAAAACTTCAATTTCATTCTTTGTCGATAAATTGATGGCCCTGAAAAGGGCCTTTTCTTTGGGCAGTGTTCGAAATTTACTTGGTGCTGGTGTATATGGTAACAGTTTTGGTGCCATCGAAGACGGCGTGCTTGGCCAACTCTTCTGACAGCAGCAAACGGACGGCGGTTTGAATTTTGCGGGAGATGCTGCAAACGAACTGCTGCATGCTGATGCTGGAAACGAACTGAGCGTGAGCAACAGCATGCTGAGTTTTTATACCTGACTACAGCACAATGTAAGCTCGTCCTTTTTTGTGTTGTCCTCAATATGTGTTCTTCGAAGCTCCACCCCTTCGTTGGTCGACCACATATTTTTGATAAAGAACAAAATTGAAATTGTGTTTCCACTACGGAGATTATCGAACACTCAGGGTAAAGAGAGTAATGTAATACGGCACCTTGGTAAAATGTTTGAGAATTGGAACCTTTTTTGAATGCGCCTAGTAAAAATGTTTTCCACTTCACTCCAGTTTGTTTCTGACCATATTTGCAATTTACGTACTGAAATAAATCATAATTTAGGGTTTAACCCAAATTGCTCTCCAGGGAGAAACAGTCCATGAAACAGAAAATGCAAACTTATTCTTTGAAATGGTTTTGGTGGCCCTGAAAAGGACCTTTTTTATAATGATACAAGTGAGTTCTACCTTTTCAACTTCCAAATCCATACAAAGTGCGTCCCTGCCGCTTCAGAGTATAGACGACATTCATTGCGGTTTTGCGCTTGGCGTGTTCAGTGTAGGTCACGGCATCTCGGATGACATTTTTCTGCACACCATCAGCATTCGTAGATTAAATTGGAGATGCATTTTACACCACCACGACGAGCCAGACGCCGAATTTGGTGATTCCCTGGATTTTATCACGAAGAACCTTGCGATGACGCTTGGTACGGGAACGCAAACATGATACCGCTCATTGTACCGTCCGGACGAGCATGTTGCTCGTGTGGTAAGCGAGCACCCACTGATACAAAACAAGCTCGTGTGACCTGTATATATAACATTCCCGTATGTAATGAAACGCTTATATGCTCCTTTTTGACGGCTCTGCGTGGGATATGCTGGCAAATTGCGCATTTTCCTCGCTGTTTCCGAAGGATTTTCTGAAAATCCTTGTTTTGGTTTATTTACAGTAGTCGCAGTAATTCCGAAATTTAATACGAAACACGTGCACAAATTTCCGATCAGATAGTGCAAAAATATTGCGATTTCGTCCAGTACAACGGAAGATACTCGTATTTCAAACCTGGGAAAATTTCTCAACTGAAATTTTTGAAACGGGACCCCATATTGAAACGTTAGAAGTATTCTACTTCAAAAATTTTTCGAGATAGCATCAAATTTTGATGCCTTATGCATTTTAAAGTCATTTGGCATCAATAATACCTGTTCGATTTGGAAATTTCCCCTCCTTTGAACAAAAAAAGTCGATTTTCGTCAAAAAAAATTTTTCGAGTTTGCATCAAATCTCGACGTTTCATGCAGTTTAAAGTCATTTGGCATCAAAAATACAAAGTCGATTTTGAAATTTTCCTTTGAACAAAAATCGTCAAAAAAAGTCAATTTTCGTTAAAAAAAATTTTTCGAGATAGCATCAAATTTTGATGCCTTATGCATTTTAAAGTCATTTGACATCAATAATACCTGTTCGATTTGGAAATTTCCCCTCCTTTGAACAAAAAAAGTCGAAAAAAGTCGATTTTCGTCAAAAAAATTTTTTCGAGTTTGCATCAAATCTCGACGTTTCATGCAGTTTAAAGTCATTTGGCATCAAAAATACAAAGTCGATTTTGAAATTTTCCTTTACTCCCCCCTTTGAACAAAAATCGTCAAAAAAGTCAATTTTCGTTAAAAAAAATTTTTCGAGATAGCATCAAATTTTGATGCCTTATGCATTTTAAAGTCATTTGACATCAATAATACCTTTTCGATTTGGAAATTTCCCCTCCTTTGAACAAAAAAAGTCGATTTTCGTCAAAAAAAATTTTTCGAGTTTGCATCAAATCTCGACGTTTCATGCAGTTTAAAGTCATTTGGCATCGAAAATACAAAGTCGATTTTGAAATTTTCCTTTACTCCCCCCTTTGAACAAAAATCGTCAAAAAAGTCAATTTTCGTTAAAAAAATTTTTTCGAGATAGCATCAAATTTTGATGCCTTATGCATTTTAAAGTCATTTGACATCAATAATACCTGTTCGATTTGGAAATTTTCCCTCCTTTGAACAAAAAAAGTCGAAAAAAGTCGATTTTCGTCAAAAAAATTTTTTCGAGTTTGCATCAAATCTCGACGTTTCATGCAGTTTAAAGTCATTTGGCATCGAAAATACAAAGTCGATTTTGAAATTTTCCTTTACTCCCCCCTTTGAACAAAAATCGTCAAAAAAAGTCAATTTTCGCTAAAAAAAATTTTCCGAGAAAGCATCAAATTTTGATGCCTTATGCATTTTAAAGTCATTTGGCATCAACAATACCTGTTCGATTTGGAAATTTCCCCTCCTTTGAACAAAAAAAGTCGAAAAAAGTCGATTTTCGTCAAAAAAAATTTTTCGAGTTTGCATCAAATCTCGACGTTTCATGCAGTTTAAAGTCATTTGGCATCGAAAATACAAAGTCGATTTTGAAATTTTCCTTTACTCCCCCCTTTGAACAAAAATCGTCAAAAAAAGTCAATTTTCGTTAAAAAAAAATTTTCGAGATAGCATCAAATTTTGATGCCTTATGCATTTTAAAGTCATTTGGCATCAATAATACCTGTTCGATTTGGAAATTTCCCCTCCTTTGAACAAAAAAAGTCGAAAAAAGTCGATTTTCGTCAAAAAAAATTTTTCGAGTTTGTATCAAATCTCGACGTTTCATGCAGTTTAAAGTCATTTGGCATCGAAAATACAAAGTCGATTTTGAAATTTTCCTTTACTCCCCCCTTTGAACAAAAATCGTCAAAAAAAGTCAATTTTCGTTAAAAAAAATTTTTCGAGATAGCATCAAATTTTGATGCCTTATGCATTTTAAAGTCATTTGGCATCAATAATACCTGTTCGATTTGGAAATTTCCCCTCCTTTGAACAAAAAAAGTCGAAAAAAGTCGATTTTCGTCAAAAAAATTTTTTCGAGTTTGCATCAAATCTCGACGTTTCATGCAGTTTAAAGTCATTTGGCATCGAAAATACAAAGTCGATTTTGAAATTTTCCTTTACTCCCCCCTTTGAACAAAAATCGTCAAAAAAAGTCAATTTTCGTTAAAAAAAATTTTTCGAGATAGCATCAAATTTTGATGCCTTATGCATTTTAAAGTCATTTGGCATCAATAATACCTGTTCGATTTGGAAATTTCCCCTCCTTTGAACAAAAAAAGTCGAAAAAAGTCGATTTTCGTCAAAAAATTTTTTTCGAGTTTGCATCAAATCTCGACGTTTCATGCAGTTTAAAGTCATTTGGCATCGAAAATACAAAGTCGATTTTGAAATTTTCCTTTACTCCCCCCTTTGAACAAAAATCGTCAAAAAAAGTCAATTTTCGTTAAAAAAAATTTTTCGAGATAGCATCAAATTTTGATGCCTTATGCATTTTAAAGTCATTTGACATCAATAATACCTGTTCGAATTCGAAATTTCCCCTCCTTTGAACAAAAAAGTCGAAAAAAGTCGATTTTCGTCAAAAAAATTTTTTCGAGTTTGCATCAAATCTCGACGTTTCATGCAGTTTAAAGTCATTTGGCATCGAAAATACAAAGTCGATTTTGAAATTTTCCTTTACTCCCCCCTTTGAACAAAAATCGTCAAAAAAAGTCAATTTTTGCTAAAAAAAATTTTCCGAGAAAGCATCAAATTTTGATGCCTTATGCATTTTAAAGTCATTTGGCATCAACAATACCTGTTCGATTTGGAAATTTCCCCTCCTTTGAACAAAAAAAGTCGAAAAAAGTCGATTTTCGTCAAAAAAAATTTTTCGAGTTTGCATCAAATCTCGACGTTTCATGCAGTTTAAAGTCATTTGGCATGGAAAATACAAAGTCGATTTTGAAATTTTCCTTTACTCCCCCCTTTGAACAAAAATCGTCAAAAAAAGTCAATTTTTGCTAAAAAAAATTTTCCGAGAAAGCATCAAATTTTGATGCCTTATGCATTTTAAAGTCATTTGGCATCAACAATACCTGTTCGATTTGGAAATTTCCCCTCCTTTGAACAAAAAAGTCGAAAAAAGTCGATTTTCGTCAAAAAAATTTTTTCGAGTTTGCATCAAATCTCGACGTTTCATGCAGTTTAAAGTCATTTGGCATCGAAAATACAAAGTCGATTTTGAAATTTTCCTTTACTCCCCCCTTTGAACAAAAATCGTCAAAAAAAGTCAATTTTCGTTAAAAAAAAATTTTCGAGATAGCATCAAATTTTGATGCCTTATGCATTTTAAAGTCATTTGGCATCAACAATACCTGTTCGATTTGGAAATTTCCCCTCCTTTGAACAAAAAAAGTCGAAAAAAGTCGATTTTCGTCAAAAAAAATTTTTCGAGTTTGTATCAAATCTCGACGTTTCATGCAGTTTAAAGTCATTTGGCATCGAAAATACAAAGTCGATTTTGAAATTTTCCTTTACTCCCCCCTTTGAACAAAAATCGTCAAAAAAAGTCAATTTTCGTTAAAAAAATTTTTTCGAGATAGCATCAAATTTTGATGCCTTATGCATTTTAAAGTCATTTGACATCAATAATACCTGTTCGATTTGGAAATTTCCCCTCCTTTGAACAAAAAAGTCGAAAAAAGTCGATTTTCGTCAAAAAAATTTTTTCGAGTTTGCATCAAATCTCGACGTTTCATGCAGTTTAAAGTCATTTGGCATGGAAAATACAAAGTCGATTTTGAAATTTTCCTTTACTCCCCCCTTTGAACAAAAATCGTCAAAAAAAGTCAATTTTTGCTAAAAAAAATTTTCCGAGAAAGCATCAAATTTTGATGCCTTATGCATTTTAAAGTCATTTGGCATCAACAATACCTGTTCGATTTGGAAATTTCCCCTCCTTTGAACAAAAAAGTCGAAAAAAGTCGATTTTCGTCAAAAAATTTTTTTCGAGTTTGCATCAAATCTCGACGTTTCATGCAGTTTAAAGTCATTTGGCATCGAAAATACAAAGTCGATTTTGAAATTTTCCTTTACTCCCCCCTTTGAACAAAAATCGTCAAAAAAAGTCAATTTTCGTTAAAAAAAAATTTTCGAGATAGCATCAAATTTTGATGCCTTATGCATTTTAAAGTCATTTGGCATCAATAATACCTGTTCGATTTGGAAATTTCCCCTCCTTTGAACAAAAAAAAGTCGAAAAAAGTCGATTTTCGTCAAAAAAATTTTTTCGAGTTTGCATCAAATCTCGACGTTTCATGCAGTTTAAAGTCATTTGGCATCGAAAATACAAAGTCGATTTTGAAATTTTCCTTTACTCCCCCCTTTGAACAAAAATCGTCAAAAAAAGTCAATTTTCGTTAAAAAAAAATTTTCGAGATAGCATCAAATTTTGATGCCTTATGCATTTTAAAGTCATTTGGCATCAATAATACCTGTTCGATTTGGAAATTTCCCCTCCTTTGAACAAAAAAAAGTCGAAAAAAGTCGATTTTCGTCAAAAAAAATTTTTCGAGTTTGCATCAAATCTCGACGTTTCATGCAGTTTAAAGTCATTTGGCATCGAAAATACAAAGTCGATTTTGAAATTTTCCTTTACTCCCCCCTTTGAACAAAAATCGTCAAAAAAAGTCAATTTTCGTTAAAAAAATTTTTTCGAGATAGCATCAAATTTTGATGCCTTATGCATTTTAAAGTCATTTGGCATCAACAATACCTGTTCGATTTGGAAATTTCCCCTCCTTTGAACAAAAAAAGTCGAAAAAAGTCGATTTTCGTCAAAAAAAATTTTTCGAGTTTGTATCAAATCTCGACGTTTCATGCAGTTTAAAGTCATTTGGCATCGAAAATACAAAGTCGATTTTGAAATTTTCCTTTACTCCCCCCTTTGAACAAAAATCGTCAAAAAAAGTCAATTTTCGTTAAAAAAATTTTTTCGAGATAGCATCAAATTTTGATGCCTTATGCATTTTAAAGTCATTTGACATCAATAATACCTGTTCGATTTGGAAATTTCCCCTCCTTTGAACAAAAAAGTCGAAAAAAAGTCGATTTTCGTCAAAAAAAATTTTTCGAGTTTGCATCAAATCTCGACGTTTCATGCAGTTTAAAGTCATTTGGCATGGAAAATACAAAGTCGATTTTGAAATTTTCCTTTACTCCCCCCTTTGAACAAAAATCGTCAAAAAAAGTCAATTTTTGCTAAAAAAAATTTTCCGAGAAAGCATCAAATTTTGATGCCTTATGCATTTTAAAGTCATTTGGCATCAACAATACCTGTTCGATTTGGAAATTTCCCCTCCTTTGAACAAAAAAGTCGAAAAAAGTCGATTTTCGTCAAAAAAATTTTTTCGAGTTTGCATCAAATCTCGACGTTTCATGCAGTTTAAAGTCATTTGGCATCGAAAATACAAAGTCGATTTTGAAATTTTCCTTTACTCCCCCCTTTGAACAAAAATCGTCAAAAAAAGTCAATTTTCGTTAAAAAAAATTTTTCGAGATAGCATCAAATTTTGATGCCTTATGCATTTTAAAGTCATTTGGCATCAATAATACCTGTTCGATTTGGAAATTTCCCCTCCTTTGAACAAAAAAAAGTCGAAAAAAGTCGATTTTCGTCAAAAAAAATTTTTCGAGTTTGCATCAAATCTCGACGTTTCATGCAGTTTAAAGTCATTTGGCATCGAAAATACAAAGTCGATTTTGAAATTTTCCTTTACTCCCCCCTTTGAACAAAAATCGTCAAAAAAGTCAATTTTCGTTAAAAAAAATTTTTCGAGATAGCATCAAATTTTGATGCCTTATGCATTTTAAAGTCATTTGGCATCAACAATACCTGTTCGATTTGGAAATTTCCCCTCCTTTGAACAAAAAAAGTCGAAAAAAGTCGATTTTCGTCAAAAAAAATTTTTCGAGTTTGTATCAAATCTCGACGTTTCATGCAGTTTAAAGTCATTTGGCATCGAAAATACAAAGTCGATTTTGAAATTTTCCTTTACTCCCCCCTTTGAACAAAAATCGTCAAAAAAAGTCAATTTTCGTTAAAAAAATTTTTTCGAGATAGCATCAAATTTTGATGCCTTATGCATTTTAAAGTCATTTGACATCAATAATACCTGTTCGATTTGGAAATTTCCCCTCCTTTGAACAAAAAAGTCGAAAAAAGTCGATTTTCGTCAAAAAAATTTTTTCGAGTTTGCATCAAATCTCGACGTTTCATGCAGTTTAAAGTCATTTGGCATCGAAAATACAAAGTCGATTTTGAAATTTTCCTTTACTCCCCCCTTTGAACAAAAATCGTCAAAAAAAGTCAATTTTCGTTAAAAAAATTTTTTCGAGATAGCATCAAATTTTGATGCCTTATGCATTTTAAAGTCATTTGACATCAATAATACCTGTTCGATTTGGAAATTTCCCCTCCTTTGAACAAAAAAAGTCGAAAAAAGTCGATTTTCGTCAAAAAAAATTTTTCGAGTTTGCATCAAATCTCGACGTTTCATGCAGTTTAAAGTCATTTGGCATCGAAAATACAAAGTCGATTTTGAAATTTTCCTTTACTCCCCCCTTTGAACAAAAATCGTCAAAAAAAGTCAATTTTCGTTAAAAAAATTTTTTCGAGATAGCATCAAATTTTGATGCCTTATGCATTTTAAAGTCATTTGACATCAATAATACCTGTTCGATTTGGAAATTTCCCCTCCTTTGAACAAAAAAAGTCGAAAAAAGTCGATTTTCGTCAAAAAAAATTTTTCGAGTTTGCATCAAATCTCGACGTTTCATGCAGTTTAAAGTCATTTGGCATCGAAAATACAAAGTCGATTTTGAAATTTTCCTTTACTCCCCCCCTTTGAACAAAAATCGTCAAAAAAAGTCAATTTTCGTTAAAAAAATTTTTCAAGATAGCATCAAATTTTGATGCCTTATGCATTTTAAAGTCATTTGGCATCAATAATACCTGTTCGAGTTGGAAATTTCCCCTCCTTTGAACAAAAAAAGTCGAAAAAAGTCGATTTTCGTCAAAAAAAAATTTTCGAGTTTGCATCAAATCTCGACGTTTCATGCAGTTTAAAGTCATTTGGCATCGAAAATACAAAGTCGATTTTGAAATTTTCCTTTACTCCCCCCTTTGAACAAAAATCGTCAAAAAAGTCAATTTTCGTTAAAAAAAATTTTTCGAGATAGTATCAAATTTTGATGCCTTATGCATTTTAAAGTCATTTGACATCAATAATACCTGTTCGATTTGGAAATTTCCCCTCCTTTGAACAAAAAAAGTCGAAAAAAGTCGATTTTCGTGAAAAAAATTTTTTCGAGTTTGCATCAAATCTCGACGTTTCATGCAGTTTAAAGTCATTTGGCATCGAAAATACAAAGTCGATTTTGAAATTTTCCTTTACTCCCCCCCTTTGAACAAAAATCGTCAAAAAAAGTCAATTTTCGTTAAAAAAATTTTTCAAGATAGCATCAAATTTTGATGCCTTATGCATTTTAAAGTCATTTGGCATCAATAATACCTGTTCGAGTTGGAAATTTCCCCTCCTTTGAACAAAAAAAAGTCGAAAAAAGTCGATTTTCGTCAAAAAAAATTTTTCGAGTTTGCATCAAATCTCGACGTTTCATGCAGTTTAAAGTCATTTGGCATCGAAAATACAAAGTCGATTTTGAAATTTTCCTTTACTCCCCCCTTTGAACAAAAATCGTCAAAAAAAGTCAATTTTCGTTAAAAAAAAATTTTCGAGATAGCATCAAATTTTGATGCCTTATGCATTTTAAAGTCATTTGGCATCAATAATACCTGTTCGATTTGGAAATTTCCCCTCCTTTGAACAAAAAAAAGTCGAAAAAAGTCGATTTTCGTCAAAAAAAATTTTTCGAGTTTGCATCAAATCTCGACGTTTCATGCAGTTTAAAGTCATTTGGCATCGAAAATACAAAGTCGATTTTGAAATTTTCCTTTACTCCCCCCTTTGAACAAAAATCGTCAAAAAAAGTCAATTTTCGTTAAAAAAAATTTTTCGAGATAGCATCAAATTTTGATGCCTTATGCATTTTAAAGTCATTTGACATCAATAATACCTGTTCGAATTCGAAATTTCCCCTCCTTTGAACAAAAAAGTCGAAAAAAGTCGATTTTCGTCAAAAAAATTTTTTCGAGTTTGCATCAAATCTCGACGTTTCATGCAGTTTAAAGTCATTTGGCATCGAAAATACAAAGTCGATTTTGAAATTTTCCTTTACTCCCCCCTTTGAACAAAAATCGTCAAAAAAAGTCAATTTTTGCTAAAAAAAATTTTCCGAGAAAGCATCAAATTTTGATGCCTTATGCATTTTAAAGTCATTTGGCATCAACAATACCTGTTCGATTTGGAAATTTCCCCTCCTTTGAACAAAAAAAGTCGAAAAAAGTCGATTTTCGTCAAAAAAAATTTTTCGAGTTTGCATCAAATCTCGACGTTTCATGCAGTTTAAAGTCATTTGGCATGGAAAATACAAAGTCGATTTTGAAATTTTCCTTTACTCCCCCCTTTGAACAAAAATCGTCAAAAAAAGTCAATTTTTGCTAAAAAAAATTTTCCGAGAAAGCATCAAATTTTGATGCCTTATGCATTTTAAAGTCATTTGGCATCAACAATACCTGTTCGATTTGGAAATTTCCCCTCCTTTGAACAAAAAAGTCGAAAAAAGTCGATTTTCGTCAAAAAAATTTTTTCGAGTTTGCATCAAATCTCGACGTTTCATGCAGTTTAAAGTCATTTGGCATCGAAAATACAAAGTCGATTTTGAAATTTTCCTTTACTCCCCCCTTTGAACAAAAATCGTCAAAAAAAGTCAATTTTCGTTAAAAAAAAATTTTCGAGATAGCATCAAATTTTGATGCCTTATGCATTTTAAAGTCATTTGGCATCAACAATACCTGTTCGATTTGGAAATTTCCCCTCCTTTGAACAAAAAAAGTCGAAAAAAGTCGATTTTCGTCAAAAAAAATTTTTCGAGTTTGTATCAAATCTCGACGTTTCATGCAGTTTAAAGTCATTTGGCATCGAAAATACAAAGTCGATTTTGAAATTTTCCTTTACTCCCCCCTTTGAACAAAAATCGTCAAAAAAAGTCAATTTTCGTTAAAAAAATTTTTTCGAGATAGCATCAAATTTTGATGCCTTATGCATTTTAAAGTCATTTGACATCAATAATACCTGTTCGATTTGGAAATTTCCCCTCCTTTGAACAAAAAAGTCGAAAAAAGTCGATTTTCGTCAAAAAAATTTTTTCGAGTTTGCATCAAATCTCGACGTTTCATGCAGTTTAAAGTCATTTGGCATGGAAAATACAAAGTCGATTTTGAAATTTTCCTTTACTCCCCCCTTTGAACAAAAATCGTCAAAAAAAGTCAATTTTTGCTAAAAAAAATTTTCCGAGAAAGCATCAAATTTTGATGCCTTATGCATTTTAAAGTCATTTGGCATCAACAATACCTGTTCGATTTGGAAATTTCCCCTCCTTTGAACAAAAAAGTCGAAAAAAGTCGATTTTCGTCAAAAAATTTTTTTCGAGTTTGCATCAAATCTCGACGTTTCATGCAGTTTAAAGTCATTTGGCATCGAAAATACAAAGTCGATTTTGAAATTTTCCTTTACTCCCCCCTTTGAACAAAAATCGTCAAAAAAAGTCAATTTTCGTTAAAAAAAATTTTTCGAGATAGCATCAAATTTTGATGCCTTATGCATTTTAAAGTCATTTGGCATCAATAATACCTGTTCGATTTGGAAATTTCCCCTCCTTTGAACAAAAAAAAGTCGAAAAAAGTCGATTTTCGTCAAAAAAAATTTTTCGAGTTTGCATCAAATCTCGACGTTTCATGCAGTTTAAAGTCATTTGGCATCGAAAATACAAAGTCGATTTTGAAATTTTCCTTTACTCCCCCCTTTGAACAAAAATCGTCAAAAAAAGTCAATTTTCGTTAAAAAAAAATTTTCGAGATAGCATCAAATTTTGATGCCTTATGCATTTTAAAGTCATTTGGCATCAATAATACCTGTTCGATTTGGAAATTTCCCCTCCTTTGAACAAAAAAAAGTCGAAAAAAGTCGATTTTCGTCAAAAAAAATTTTTCGAGTTTGCATCAAATCTCGACGTTTCATGCAGTTTAAAGTCATTTGGCATCGAAAATACAAAGTCGATTTTGAAATTTTCCTTTACTCCCCCCTTTGAACAAAAATCGTCAAAAAAAGTCAATTTTCGTTAAAAAAAATTTTTCGAGATAGCATCAAATTTTGATGCCTTATGCATTTTAAAGTCATTTGGCATCAACAATACCTGTTCGATTTGGAAATTTCCCCTCCTTTGAACAAAAAAAGTCGAAAAAAGTCGATTTTCGTCAAAAAAAAATTTTTCGAGTTTGTATCAAATCTCGACGTTTCATGCAGTTTAAAGTCATTTGGCATCGAAAATACAAAGTCGATTTTGAAATTTTCCTTTACTCCCCCCTTTGAACAAAAATCGTCAAAAAAAGTCAATTTTCGTTAAAAAAATTTTTTCGAGATAGCATCAAATTTTGATGCCTTATGCATTTTAAAGTCATTTGACATCAATAATACCTGTTCGATTTGGAAATTTCCCCTCCTTTGAACAAAAAAGTCGAAAAAAAGTCGATTTTCGTCAAAAAAAATTTTTCGAGTTTGCATCAAATCTCGACGTTTCATGCAGTTTAAAGTCATTTGGCATGGAAAATACAAAGTCGATTTTGAAATTTTCCTTTACTCCCCCCTTTGAACAAAAATCGTCAAAAAAAGTCAATTTTTGCTAAAAAAAATTTTCCGAGAAAGCATCAAATTTTGATGCCTTATGCATTTTAAAGTCATTTGGCATCAACAATACCTGTTCGATTTGGAAATTTCCCCTCCTTTGAACAAAAAAGTCGAAAAAAGTCGATTTTCGTCAAAAAAATTTTTTCGAGTTTGCATCAAATCTCGACGTTTCATGCAGTTTAAAGTCATTTGGCATCGAAAATACAAAGTCGATTTTGAAATTTTCCTTTACTCCCCCCTTTGAACAAAAATCGTCAAAAAAGTCAATTTTCGTTAAAAAAAATTTTTCGAGATAGCATCAAATTTTGATGCCTTATGCATTTTAAAGTCATTTGGCATCAATAATACCTGTTCGATTTGGAAATTTCCCCTCCTTTGAACAAAAAAAAGTCGAAAAAAGTCGATTTTCGTCAAAAAAAATTTTTCGAGTTTGCATCAAATCTCGACGTTTCATGCAGTTTAAAGTCATTTGGCATCGAAAATACAAAGTCGATTTTGAAATTTTCCTTTACTCCCCCCTTTGAACAAAAATCGTCAAAAAAGTCAATTTTCGTTAAAAAAAATTTTTCGAGATAGCATCAAATTTTGATGCCTTATGCATTTTAAAGTCATTTGGCATCAACAATACCTGTTCGATTTGGAAATTTCCCCTCCTTTGAACAAAAAAAGTCGAAAAAAGTCGATTTTCGTCAAAAAAAATTTTTCGAGTTTGTATCAAATCTCGACGTTTCATGCAGTTTAAAGTCATTTGGCATCGAAAATACAAAGTCGATTTTGAAATTTTCCTTTACTCCCCCCTTTGAACAAAAATCGTCAAAAAAAGTCAATTTTTGCTAAAAAAAATTTTCCGAGAAAGCATCAAATTTTGATGCCTTATGCATTTTAAAGTCATTTGGCATCAACAATACCTGTTCGATTTGGAAATTTCCCCTCCTTTGAACAAAAAAAGTCGAAAAAAGTCGATTTTCGTCAAAAAAAATTTTTCGAGTTTGCATCAAATCTCGACGTTTCATGCAGTTTAAAGTCATTTGGCATGGAAAATACAAAGTCGATTTTGAAATTTTCCTTTACTCCCCCCTTTGAACAAAAATCGTCAAAAAAAGTCAATTTTTGCTAAAAAAAATTTTCCGAGAAAGCATCAAATTTTGATGCCTTATGCATTTTAAAGTCATTTGGCATCAACAATACCTGTTCGATTTGGAAATTTCCCCTCCTTTGAACAAAAAAGTCGAAAAAAGTCGATTTTCGTCAAAAAAATTTTTTCGAGTTTGCATCAAATCTCGACGTTTCATGCAGTTTAAAGTCATTTGGCATCGAAAATACAAAGTCGATTTTGAAATTTTCCTTTACTCCCCCCTTTGAACAAAAATCGTCAAAAAAAGTCAATTTTCGTTAAAAAAAAATTTTCGAGATAGCATCAAATTTTGATGCCTTATGCATTTTAAAGTCATTTGGCATCAACAATACCTGTTCGATTTGGAAATTTCCCCTCCTTTGAACAAAAAAAGTCGAAAAAAGTCGATTTTCGTCAAAAAAAATTTTTCGAGTTTGTATCAAATCTCGACGTTTCATGCAGTTTAAAGTCATTTGGCATCGAAAATACAAAGTCGATTTTGAAATTTTCCTTTACTCCCCCCTTTGAACAAAAATCGTCAAAAAAAGTCAATTTTCGTTAAAAAAATTTTTTCGAGATAGCATCAAATTTTGATGCCTTATGCATTTTAAAGTCATTTGACATCAATAATACCTGTTCGATTTGGAAATTTCCCCTCCTTTGAACAAAAAAGTCGAAAAAAGTCGATTTTCGTCAAAAAATTTTTTTCGAGTTTGCATCAAATCTCGACGTTTCATGCAGTTTAAAGTCATTTGGCATCGAAAATACAAAGTCGATTTTGAAATTTTCCTTTACTCCCCCCCTTTGAACAAAAATCGTCAAAAAAAGTCAATTTTCGTTAAAAAAATTTTTCAAGATAGCATCAAATTTTGATGCCTTATGCATTTTAAAGTCATTTGGCATCAATAATACCTGTTCGAGTTGGAAATTTCCCCTCCTTTGAACAAAAAAAGTCGAAAAAAGTCGATTTTCGTCAAAAAAAAATTTTCGAGTTTGCATCAAATCTCGACGTTTCATGCAGTTTAAAGTCATTTGGCATCGAAAATACAAAGTCGATTTTGAAATTTTCCTTTACTCCCCCCCTTTGAACAAAAATCGTCAAAAAAAGTCAATTTTCGTTAAAAAAATTTTTCAAGATAGCATCAAATTTTGATGCCTTATGCATTTTAAAGTCATTTGGCATCAATAATACCTGTTCGAGTTGGAAATTTCCCCTCCTTTGAACAAAAAAAAGTCGAAAAAAGTCGATTTTCGTCAAAAAAAATTTTTCGAGTTTGCATCAAATCTCGACGTTTCATGCAGTTTAAAGTCATTTGGCATCGAAAATACAAAGTCGATTTTGAAATTTTCCTTTACTCCCCCCTTTGAACAAAAATCGTCAAAAAAAGTCAATTTTCGTTAAAAAAAAATTTTCGAGATAGCATCAAATTTTGATGCCTTATGCATTTTAAAGTCATTTGGCATCAATAATACCTGTTCGATTTGGAAATTTCCCCTCCTTTGAACAAAAAAAAGTCGAAAAAAGTCGATTTTCGTCAAAAAAAATTTTTCGAGTTTGCATCAAATCTCGACGTTTCATGCAGTTTAAAGTCATTTGGCATCGAAAATACAAAGTCGATTTTGAAATTTTCCTTTACTCCCCCCTTTGAACAAAAATCGTCAAAAAAAGTCAATTTTCGTTAAAAAAAATTTTTCGAGATAGCATCAAATTTTGATGCCTTATGCATTTTAAAGTCATTTGGCATCAACAATACCTGTTCGATTTGGAAATTTCCCCTCCTTTGAACAAAAAAAGTCGAAAAAAGTCGATTTTCGTCAAAAAAAATTTTTCGAGTTTGTATCAAATCTCGACGTTTCATGCAGTTTAAAGTCATTTGGCATCGAAAATACAAAGTCGATTTTGAAATTTTCCTTTACTACCCCCTTTGAACAAAAATCGTCAAAAAAAGTCAATTTTCGTTAAAAAAAATTTTTCGAGATAGCATCAAATTTTGATGCCTTATGCATTTTAAAGTCATTTGGCATCAATAATACCTGTTCGATTTGGAAATTTCCCCTCCTTTGAACAAAAAAAGTCGAAAAAAGTCGATTTTCGTCAAAAAATTTTTTTCGAGTTTGCATCAAATCTCGACGTTTCATGCAGTTTAAAGTCATTTGGCATCGAAAATACAAAGTCGATTTTGAAATTTTCCTTTACTCCCCCCTTTGAACAAAAATCGTCAAAAAAAGTCAATTTTCGTTAAAAAAAATTTTTCGAGATAGCATCAAATTTTGATGCCTTATGCATTTTAAAGTCATTTGACATCAATAATACCTGTTCGATTTGGAAATTTCCCCTCCTTTGAACAAAAAAGTCGAAAAAAGTCGATTTTCGTCAAAAAAATTTTTTCGAGTTTGCATCAAATCTCGACGTTTCATGCAGTTTAAAGTCATTTGGCATGGAAAATACAAAGTCGATTTTGAAATTTTCCTTTACTCCCCCCTTTGAACAAAAATCGTCAAAAAAAGTCAATTTTTGCTAAAAAAAATTTTCCGAGAAAGCATCAAATTTTGATGCCTTATGCATTTTAAAGTCATTTGGCATCAACAATACCTGTTCGATTTGGAAATTTCCCCTCCTTTGAACAAAAAAGTCGAAAAAAGTCGATTTTCGTCAAAAAAATTTTTTCGAGTTTGCATCAAATCTCGACGTTTCATGCAGTTTAAAGTCATTTGGCATCGAAAATACAAAGTCGATTTTGAAATTTTCCTTTACTCCCCCCTTTGAACAAAAATCGTCAAAAAAAGTCAATTTTCGTTAAAAAAAAATTTTCGAGATAGCATCAAATTTTGATGCCTTATGCATTTTAAAGTCATTTGGCATCAATAATACCTGTTCGATTTGGAAATTTCCCCTCCTTTGAACAAAAAAAAGTCGAAAAAAGTCGATTTTCGTCAAAAAAAATTTTTCGAGTTTGCATCAAATCTCGACGTTTCATGCAGTTTAAAGTCATTTGGCATCGAAAATACAAAGTCGATTTTGAAATTTTCCTTTACTCCCCCCTTTGAACAAAAATCGTCAAAAAAAGTCAATTTTCGTTAAAAAAAAATTTTCGAGATAGCATCAAATTTTGATGCCTTATGCATTTTAAAGTCATTTGGCATCAATAATACCTGTTCGATTTGGAAATTTCCCCTCCTTTGAACAAAAAAAAGTCGAAAAAAGTCGATTTTCGTCAAAAAAAATTTTTCGAGTTTGCATCAAATCTCGACGTTTCATGCAGTTTAAAGTCATTTGGCATCGAAAATACAAAGTCGATTTTGAAATTTTCCTTTACTCCCCCCTTTGAACAAAAATCGTCAAAAAAAGTCAATTTTCGTTAAAAAAAATTTTTCGAGATAGCATCAAATTTTGATGCCTTATGCATTTTAAAGTCATTTGGCATCAACAATACCTGTTCGATTTGGAAATTTCCCCTCCTTTGAACAAAAAAAGTCGAAAAAAGTCGATTTTCGTCAAAAAAAATTTTTCGAGTTTGTATCAAATCTCGACGTTTCATGCAGTTTAAAGTCATTTGGCATCGAAAATACAAAGTCGATTTTGAAATTTTCCTTTACTCCCCCCTTTGAACAAAAATCGTCAAAAAAAGTCAATTTTCGTTAAAAAAAAATTTTCGAGATAGCATCAAATTTTGATGCCTTATGCATTTTAAAGTCATTTGGCATCAATAATACCTGTTCGATTTGGAAATTTCCCCTCCTTTGAACAAAAAAAAGTCGAAAAAAGTCGATTTTCGTCAAAAAAAATTTTTCGAGTTTGCATCAAATCTCGACGTTTCATGCAGTTTAAAGTCATTTGGCATCGAAAATACAAAGTCGATTTTGAAATTTTCCTTTACTCCCCCCTTTGAACAAAAATCGTCAAAAAAAGTCAATTTTCGTTAAAAAAAATTTTTCGAGATAGCATCAAATTTTGATGCCTTATGCATTTTAAAGTCATTTGGCATCAACAATACCTGTTCGATTTGGAAATTTCCCCTCCTTTGAACAAAAAAAGTCGAAAAAAGTCGATTTTCGTCAAAAAAAATTTTTCGAGTTTGTATCAAATCTCGACGTTTCATGCAGTTTAAAGTCATTTGGCATCGAAAATACAAAGTCGATTTTGAAATTTTCCTTTACTACCCCCTTTGAACAAAAATCGTCAAAAAAAGTCAATTTTCGTTAAAAAAAATTTTTCGAGATAGCATCAAATTTTGATGCCTTATGCATTTTAAAGTCATTTGGCATCAATAATACCTGTTCGATTTGGAAATTTCCCCTCCTTTGAACAAAAAAAGTCGAAAAAAGTCGATTTTCGTCAAAAAATTTTTTTCGAGTTTGCATCAAATCTCGACGTTTCATGCAGTTTAAAGTCATTTGGCATCGAAAATACAAAGTCGATTTTGAAATTTTCCTTTACTCCCCCCTTTGAACAAAAATCGTCAAAAAAAGTCAATTTTCGTTAAAAAAAATTTTTCGAGATAGCATCAAATTTTGATGCCTTATGCATTTTAAAGTCATTTGACATCAATAATACCTGTTCGAATTCGAAATTTCCCCTCCTTTGAACAAAAAAGTCGAAAAAAGTCGATTTTCGTCAAAAAATTTTTTTCGAGTTTGCATCAAATCTCGACGTTTCATGCAGTTTAAAGTCATTTGGCATCGAAAATACAAAGTCGATTTTGAAATTTTCCTTTACTCCCCCCTTTGAACAAAAATCGTCAAAAAAAGTCAATTTTTGCTAAAAAAAATTTTCCGAGAAAGCATCAAATTTTGATGCCTTATGCATTTTAAAGTCATTTGGCATCAACAATACCTGTTCGATTTGGAAATTTCCCCTCCTTTGAACAAAAAAAGTCGAAAAAAGTCGATTTTCGTCAAAAAAAATTTTTCGAGTTTGCATCAAATCTCGACGTTTCATGCAGTTTAAAGTCATTTGGCATGGAAAATACAAAGTCGATTTTGAAATTTTCCTTTACTCCCCCCTTTGAACAAAAATCGTCAAAAAAAGTCAATTTTTGCTAAAAAAAATTTTCCGAGAAAGCATCAAATTTTGATGCCTTATGCATTTTAAAGTCATTTGGCATCAACAATACCTGTTCGATTTGGAAATTTCCCCTCCTTTGAACAAAAAAGTCGAAAAAAGTCGATTTTCGTCAAAAAAATTTTTTCGAGTTTGCATCAAATCTCGACGTTTCATGCAGTTTAAAGTCATTTGGCATCGAAAATACAAAGTCTATTTTGAAATTTTCCTTTACTCCCCCCTTTGAACAAAAATCGTCAAAAAAAGTCAATTTTCGTTAAAAAAAAATTTTCGAGATAGCATCAAATTTTGATGCCTTATGCATTTTAAAGTCATTTGGCATCAACAATACCTGTTCGATTTGGAAATTTCCCCTCCTTTGAACAAAAAAAGTCGAAAAAAGTCGATTTTCGTCAAAAAAAATTTTTCGAGTTTGTATCAAATCTCGACGTTTCATGCAGTTTAAAGTCATTTGGCATCGAAAATACAAAGTCGATTTTGAAATTTTCCTTTACTCCCCCCTTTGAACAAAAATCGTCAAAAAAAGTCAATTTTCGTTAAAAAAAATTTTTCGAGATAGCATCAAATTTTGATGCCTTATGCATTTTAAAGTCATTTGACATCAATAATACCTGTTCGATTTGGAAATTTCCCCTCCTTTGAACAAAAAAGTCGAAAAAAGTCGATTTTCGTCAAAAAAATTTTTTCGAGTTTGCATCAAATCTCGACGTTTCATGCAGTTTAAAGTCATTTGGCATGGAAAATACAAAGTCGATTTTGAAATTTTCCTTTACTCCCCCCTTTGAACAAAAATCGTCAAAAAAAGTCAATTTTTGCTAAAAAAAATTTTCCGAGAAAGCATCAAATTTTGATGCCTTATGCATTTTAAAGTCATTTGGCATCAACAATACCTGTTCGATTTGGAAATTTCCCCTCCTTTGAACAAAAAAGTCGAAAAAAGTCGATTTTCGTCAAAAAAATTTTTTCGAGTTTGCATCAAATCTCGACGTTTCATGCAGTTTAAAGTCATTTGGCATCGAAAATACAAAGTCGATTTTGAAATTTTCCTTTACTCCCCCCTTTGAACAAAAATCGTCAAAAAAAGTCAATTTTCGTTAAAAAAAAATTTTCGAGATAGCATCAAATTTTGATGCCTTATGCATTTTAAAGTCATTTGGCATCAATAATACCTGTTCGATTTGGAAATTTCCCCTCCTTTGAACAAAAAAAAGTCGAAAAAAGTCGATTTTCGTCAAAAAAAATTTTTCGAGTTTGCATCAAATCTCGACGTTTCATGCAGTTTAAAGTCATTTGGCATCGAAAATACAAAGTCGATTTTGAAATTTTCCTTTACTCCCCCCTTTGAACAAAAATCGTCAAAAAAAGTCAATTTTCGTTAAAAAAAATTTTTCGAGATAGCATCAAATTTTGATGCCTTATGCATTTTAAAGTCATTTGGCATCAACAATACCTGTTCGATTTGGAAATTTCCCCTCCTTTGAACAAAAAAAGTCGAAAAAAGTCGATTTTCGTCAAAAAAAATTTTTCGAGTTTGTATCAAATCTCGACGTTTCATGCAGTTTAAAGTCATTTGGCATCGAAAATACAAAGTCGATTTTGAAATTTTCCTTTACTCCCCCCTTTGAACAAAAATCGTCAAAAAAAGTCAATTTTCGTTAAAAAAATTTTTTCGAGATAGCATCAAATTTTGATGCCTTATGCATTTTAAAGTCATTTGACATCAATAATACCTGTTCGATTTGGAAATTTCCCCTCCTTTGAACAAAAAAGTCGAAAAAAAGTCGATTTTCGTCAAAAAAATTTTTTCGAGTTTGCATCAAATCTCGACGTTTCATGCAGTTTAAAGTCATTTGGCATGGAAAATACAAAGTCGATTTTGAAATTTTCCTTTACTCCCCCCTTTGAACAAAAATCGTCAAAAAAAGTCAATTTTTGCTAAAAAAAATTTTCCGAGAAAGCATCAAATTTTGATGCCTTATGCATTTTAAAGTCATTTGGCATCAACAATACCTGTTCGATTTGGAAATTTCCCCTCCTTTGAACAAAAAAGTCGAAAAAAGTCGATTTTCGTCAAAAAATTTTTTTCGAGTTTGCATCAAATCTCGACGTTTCATGCAGTTTAAAGTCATTTGGCATCGAAAATACAAAGTCGATTTTGAAATTTTCCTTTACTCCCCCCTTTGAACAAAAATCGTCAAAAAAAGTCAATTTTCGTTAAAAAAAATTTTTCGAGATAGCATCAAATTTTGATGCCTTATGCATTTTAAAGTCATTTGGCATCAATAATACCTGTTCGATTTGGAAATTTCCCCTCCTTTGAACAAAAAAAAGTCGAAAAAAGTCGATTTTCGTCAAAAAAAATTTTTCGAGTTTGCATCAAATCTCGACGTTTCATGCAGTTTAAAGTCATTTGGCATCGAAAATACAAAGTCGATTTTGAAATTTTCCTTTACTCCCCCCTTTGAACAAAAATCGTCAAAAAAAGTCAATTTTCGTTAAAAAAATTTTTTCGAGATAGCATCAAATTTTGATGCCTTATGCATTTTAAAGTCATTTGACATCAATAATACCTGTTCGATTTGGAAATTTCCCCTCCTTTGAACAAAAAAGTCGAAAAAAGTCGATTTTCGTCAAAAAAATTTTTTCGAGTTTGCATCAAATCTCGACGTTTCATGCAGTTTAAAGTCATTTGGCATCGAAAATACAAAGTCGATTTTGAAATTTTCCTTTACTCCCCCCTTTGAACAAAAATCGTCAAAAAAAGTCAATTTTCGTTAAAAAAATTTTTTCGAGATAGCATCAAATTTTGATGCCTTATGCATTTTAAAGTCATTTGGCATCAACAATACCTGTTCGATTTGGAAATTTCCCCTCCTTTGAACAAAAAAAGTCGAAAAAAGTCGATTTTCGTCAAAAAAAATTTTTCGAGTTTGTATCAAATCTCGACGTTTCATGCAGTTTAAAGTCATTTGGCATCGAAAATACAAAGTCGATTTTGAAATTTTCCTTTACTCCCCCCTTTGAACAAAAATCGTCAAAAAAAGTCAATTTTCGTTAAAAAAAAATTTGTCGAGATAGCATCAAATTTTGATGCCTTATGCATTTTAAAGTCATTTGACATCAATAATACCTGTTCGATTTGGAAATTTCCCCTCCTTTGAACAAAAAAAGTCGAAAAAAGTCGATTTTCGTCAAAAAAAATTTTTCGAGTTTGCATCAAATCTCGACGTTTCATGCAGTTTAAAGTCATTTGGCATCGAAAATACAAAGTCGATTTTGAAATTTTCCTTTACTCCCCCCCTTTGAACAAAAATCGTCAAAAAAAGTCAATTTTCGTTAAAAAAAATTTTCAAGATAGCATCAAATTTTGATGCCTTATGCATTTTAAAGTCATTTGGCATCAATAATACCTGTTCGAGTTGGAAATTTCCCCTCCTTTGAACAAAAAAAGTCGAAAAAAGTCGATTTTCGTCAAAAAAAAATTTTCGAGTTTGCATCAAATCTCGACGTTTCATGCAGTTTAAAGTCATTTGGCATCGAAAATACAAAGTCGATTTTGAAATTTTCCTTTACTCCCCCCTTTGAACAAAAATCGTCAAAAAAGTCAATTTTCGTTAAAAAAAATTTTTCGAGATAGCATCAAATTTTGATGCCTTATGCATTTTAAAGTCATTTGACATCAATAATACCTGTTCGATTTGGAAATTTCCCCTCCTTTGAACAAAAAAAGTCGAAAAAAGTCGATTTTCGTGAAAAAATTTTTTTCGAGTTTGCATCAAATCTCGACGTTTCATGCAGTTTAAAGTCATTTGGCATCGAAAATACAAAGTCGATTTTGAAATTTTCCTTTACTCCCCCCTTTGAACAAAAATCGTCAAAAAGTCAATTTTCGTTAAAAAAAATTTTTCGAGATAGCATCAAATTTTGATGCCTTATGCATTTTAAAGTCATTTGGCATCAATAATACCTGTTCGATTTGGAAATTTCCCCTCCTTTGAACAAAAAAAGTCGAAAAAAGTCGATTTTCGTCAAAAAATTTTTTTCGAGTTTGCATCAAATCTCGACGTTTCATGCAGTTTAAAGTCATTTGGCATCGAAAATACAAAGTCGATTTTGAAATTTTCCTTTACTCCCCCCTTTGAACAAAAATCGTCAAAAAGTCAATTTTCGTTAAAAAAAAATTTTCGAGATAGCATCAAATTTTGATGCCTTATGCATTTTAAAGTCATTTGGCATCAATAATACCTGTTCGATTTGGAAATTTCCCCTCCTTTGAACAAAAAAAGTCGAAAAAAGTCGATTTTCGTCAAAAAAATTTTTTCGAGTTTGCATCAAATCTCGACGTTTCATGCAGTTTAAAGTCATTTGGCATCGAAAATACAAAGTCGATTTTGAAATTTTCCTTTACTCCCCCCTTTGAACAAAAATCGTCAAAAAAAGTCAATTTTCGTTAAAAAAATTTTTTCGAGATAGCATCAAATTTTGATGCCTTATGCATTTTAAAGTCATTTGACATCAATAATACCTGTTCGATTTGGAAATTTCCCCTCCTTTGAACAAAAAAAGTCGAAAAAAGTCGATTTTCGTCAAAAAAAATTTTTCGAGTTTGCATCAAATCTCGACGTTTCATGCAGTTTAAAGTCATTTGGCATCGAAAATACAAAGTCGATTTTGAAATTTTCCTTTACTCCCCCCCTTTGAACAAAAATCGTCAAAAAAAGTCAATTTTCGTTAAAAAAATTTTTCGAGATAGCATCAAATTTTGATGCCTTATGCATTTTAAAGTCATTTGGCATCAATAATACCTGTTCGAGTTGGAAATTTCCCCTCCTTTGAACAAAAAAAGTCGAAAAAAGTCGATTTTCGTCAAAAAAAAATTTTCGAGTTTGCATCAAATCTCGACGTTTCATGCAGTTTAAAGTCATTTGGCATCGAAAATACAAAGTCGATTTTGAAATTTTCCTTTACTCCCCCCTTTGAACAAAAATCGTCAAAAAGTCAATTTTCGTTAAAAAAAATTTTTCGAGATAGCATCAAATTTTGATGCCTTATGCATTTTAAAGTCATTTGGCATCAATAATACCTGTTCGATTTGGAAATTTCCCCTCCTTTGAACAAAAAAAGTCGAAAAAAGTCGATTTTCGTCAAAAAATTTTTTTCGAGTTTGCATCAAATCTCGACGTTTCATGCAGTTTAAAGTCATTTGGCATCGAAAATACAAAGTCGATTTTGAAATTTTCCTTTACTCCCCCCTTTGAACAAAAATCGTCAAAAAGTCAATTTTCGTTAAAAAAAATTTTTCGAGATAGCATCAAATTTTGATGCCTTATGCATTTTAAAGTCATTTGGCATCAATAATACCTGTTCGATTTGGAAATTTCCCCTCCTTTGAACAAAAAAAGTCGAAAAAAGTCGATTTTCGTCAAAAAAAATTTTTCGAGTTTGCATCAAATCTCGACGTTTCATGCAGTTTAAAGTCATTTGGCATCGAAAATACAAAGTCGATTTTGAAATTTTCCTTTACTCCCCCCTTTGAACAAAAATCGTCAAAAAGTCAATTTTCGTTAAAAAAAATTTTTCGAGATAGCATCAAATTTTGATGCCTTATGCATTTTAAAGTCATTTGGCATCAATAATACCTGTTCGATTTGGAAATTTCCCCTCCTTTGAACAAAAAAAGTCGAAAAAAGTCGATTTTCGTCAAAAAATTTTTTTCGAGTTTGCATCAAATCTCGACGTTTCATGCAGTTTAAAGTCATTTGGCAACGAAAATACAAAGTCGATTTTGAAATTTTCCTTTACTCCCCCCTTTGAACAAAAATCGTCAAAAAAAGTCAATTTTCGTTAAAAAAAAATTTTCGAGATAGCATCAAATTTTGATGCCTTATGCATTTTAAAGTCATTTGACATCAATAATACCTGTTCGATTTGGAAATTTCCCCTCCTTTGAACAAAAAAAGTCGAAAAAAGTCGATTTTCGTCAAAAAAAAATTTTCGAGTTTGCATCAAATCTCGACGTTTCATGCAGTTTAAAGTCATTTGGCATCGAAAATACAAAGTCGATTTTGAAATTTTCCTTTACTCCCCCCTTTGAACAAAAATCGTCAAAAAAAGTCAATTTTCGTTAAAAAAAAATTTGTCGAGATAGCATCAAATTTTGATGCCCTATGCATTTTAAAGTCATTTGGCATCAATAATACCTGTTCGATTTGGAAATTTCCCCTCCTTTGAACAAAAAAAGTCGAAAAAAGTCGATTTTCGTCAAAAAAAATTTTTCGAGTTTGCATCAAATCTCGACGTTTCATGCAGTTTAAAGTCATTTGGCATCGAAAATACAAAGTCGATTTTGAAATTTTCCTTTACTCCCCCCTTTGAACAAAAATCGTCAAAAAAAGTCAATTTTCGTTAAAAAAATTTTTTCGAGCTAGCATCAAATTTTGATGCCTTATGCATTTTAAAGTCATTTGACATCAATACCTGTTCGATTTGAAAATTTCCCCTCCTTTGAACAAAAAAAGTCGAAAAAAGTCGATTTTCGCCAAAAAAAATTTTTCGAGTTTGCATCAAATCTCGACGTTTCATGCAGTTTAAAGTCATTTGGCATCGAAAATACAAAGTCGATTTTGAAATTTTCCTTTACTCCCCCCTTTGAACAAAAATCGTCAAAAAAAGTCAATTTTCGTTAAAAAAAAATTTGTCGAGATAGCATCAAATTTTGATGCCCTATGCATTTTAAAGTCATTTGGCATCAATAAAAAAATTTTTCGAGTTTGCATCAAATCTCGACGTTTCATGCAGTTTAAAGTCATTTGGCATCGAAAATACAAAGTCGATTTTGAAATTTTCCTTTACTCCCCCCTTTGAACAAAAATCGTCAAAAAAAGTCAATTTTCGTTAAAAAAATTTTTTCGAGCTAGCATCAAATTTTGATGCCTTATGCATTTTAAAGTCATTTGACATCAATACCTGTTCGATTTGAAAATTTCCCCTCCTTTGAACAAAAAAAGTCGAAAAAAGTCGATTTTCGCCAAAAAAAATTTTTCGAGTTTGCATCAAATCTCGACGTTTCATGCAGTTTAAAGTCATTTGGCATCGAAAATACAAAGTCGATTTTGAAATTTTCCTTTACTCCCCCCTTTGAACAAAAATCGTCAAAAAAAGTCAATTTTCGTTAAAAAAAATTTTCGAGATAGCATCAAATTTTGATGCCTTATGCATTTTAAAGTCATTTGGCATCAATAATACCTGTTCGATTTGGAAATTTCCCCTCCTTTGAACAAAAAAAGTCGAAAAAAGTCGATTTTCGTCAAAAAAATTTTTTCGAGTTTGCATCAAATCTCGACGTTTCATGCAGTTTAAAGTCATTTGGCATCGAAAATACAAAGTCGATTTTGAAATTTTCCTTTACTCCCCCCTTTGAACAAAAATCGTCAAAAAAAGTCAATTTTCGTTAAAAAAATTTTTTCGAGCTAGCATCAAATTTTGATGCCTTATGCATTTTAAAGTCATTTGACATCAATACCTGTTCGATTTGAAAATTTCCCCTCCTTTGAACAAAAAAAGTCGAAAAAAGTCGATTTTCGCCAAAAAAAATTTTTCGAGTTTGCATCAAATCTCGACGTTTCATGCAGTTTAAAGTCATTTGGCATCGAAAATACAAAGTCGATTTTGAAATTTTCCTTTACTCCCCCCTTTGAACAAAAATCGTCAAAAAAAGTCAATTTTCGTTAAAAAAAATTTTCGAGATAGCATCAAATTTTGATGCCTTATGCATTTTAAAGTCATTTGGCATCAATAATACCTGTTCGATTTGGAAATTTCCCCTCCTTTGAACAAAAAAAGTCGATTTTCGTCAAAAAAAATTTTTCGAGTTTGCATCAAATCTCGACGTTTCATGCAGTTTAAAGTCATTTGGCATCGAAAATACAAAGTCGATTTTGAAATTTTCCTTTACTCCCCCCTTTGAACAAAAATCGTCAAAAAAAGTCAATTTTCGTTAAAAAAAATTTTTCGAGATAGCATCAAATTTTGATGCCTTATGCATTTTAGTCATTTGACATCAATAATACCTGTTCGATTTGGAAATTTCCCCTCCTTTGAACAAAAAAAGTCGAAAAAAGTCGATTTTCGTCAAAAAAAATTTTTCGAGTTTGCATCAAATCTCGACGTTTCATGCAGTTTAAAGTCATTTGGCATCGAAAATACAAAGTCGATTTTGAAATTTTCCTTTACTCCCCCCCTTGATCAAAAATCGTCAAAAAAAGTCAATTTTCGTTAAAAAAATTTTTTCGAGATGGCATCAAATTTTGATGCCTTATGCATTTTAAAGTCATTTGGCATCAATAATACCTGTTCGATTTGGAAATTTCCCCTCCTTTGAACAAAAAAAGTCGATTTTCGTCAAAAAAAATTTTTCGAGTTTGCATCAAATCTCGACGTTTCATGCAGTTTAAAGTCATTTGGCATCGAAAATACAAAGTCGATTTTGAAATTTTCCTTTACTCCCCCCCTTGATCAAAAATCGTCAAAAAAAGTCAATTTTCGTTAAAAAAATTTTTTCGAGATGGCATCAAATTTTGATGCCTTATGCATTTTAAAGTCATTTGGCATCAATAATACCTGTTCGATTTGGAAATTTCCCCTCCTTTGAACAAAAAAAGTCGAAAAAAGTCGATTTTCGTCAAAAAAAATTTTTCGAGTTTGCATCAAATCTCGACGTTTCATGCAGTTTAAAGTCATTTGGCATCGAAAATACAAAGTCGATTTTGAAATTTTCCTTTACTCCCCCCTTTGAACAAAAATCGTCAAAAAAAGTCAATTTTCGTTAAAAAATTTTTTTCGAGATAGCATCAAATTTTGATGCCCTATGCATTTTAAAGTCATTTGACATCAATAATACCTGTTCGATTTGGAAATTTCCCCTCCTTTGAACAAAAAAAGTCGATTTTCGTCAAAAAAAAATTTTCGAGTTTGCATTAAATCTCGACGTTTCATGCAGTTTAAAGTCATTTGGCATCGAAAATACAAAGTCGATTTTGAAATTTTCCTTTACTCCCCCCTTTGAACAAAAATCGTCAAAAAAGTCAATTTTCGTTAAAAAAAATTTTTCGAGATAGCATCAAATTTTGATGCCTTATGCATTTTAAAGTCATTTGACATCAATAATACCTGTTCGATTTGGAAATTTCCCCTCCTTTGAACAAAAAAAGTCGAAAAAAGTCGATTTTCGTGAAAAATTTTTTTTCGAGTTTGCATCAAATCTCGACGTTTCATGCAGTTTAAAGTCATTTGGCATCGAAAATACAAAGTCGATTTTGAAATTTTCCTTTACTCCCCCCTTTGAACAAAAATCGTCAAAAAAAGTCAATTTTCGTTAAAAAAATTTTTTTCGAGATAGCATCAAATTTTGATGCCTTATGCATTTTAAAGTCATTTGGCATCAATAATACCTGTTCGATTTGGAAATTTCCCCTCCTTTGAACAAAAAAAGTCGAAAAAAGTCGATTTTCGTCAAAAAAAATTTTTCGAGTTTGCATCAAATCTCGACGTTTCATGCAGTTTAAAGTCATTTGGCAACGAAAATACAAAGTCGATTTTGAAATTTTCCTTTACTCCCCCCTTTGAACAAAAATCGTCAAAAAAAGTCAATTTTCGTTAAAAAAAAATTTTCGAGATAGCATCAAATTTTGATGCCTTATGCATTTTAAAGTCATTTGACATCAATAATACCTGTTCGATTTGGAAATTTCCCCTCCTTTGAACAAAAAAAGTCGAAAAAAGTCGATTTTCGTCAAAAAAAATTTTTCGAGTTTGCATCAAATCTCGACGTTTCATGCAGTTTAAAGTCATTTGGCATCGAAAATACAAAGTCGATTTTGAAATTTTCCTTTACTCCCCCCTTTGAACAAAAATCGTCAAAAAAGTCAATTTTCGTTAAAAAAAATTTTTCGAGATAGCATCAAATTTTGATGCCTTATGCATTTTAAAGTCATTTGGCATCAATAATACCTGTTCGATTTGGAAATTTCCCCTCCTTTGAACAAAAAAAGTCGAAAAAAGTCGATTTTCGTCAAAAAAAATTTTTCGAGTTTGCATCAAATCTCGACGTTTCATGCAGTTTAAAGTCATTTGGCAACGAAAATACAAAGTCGATTTTGAAATTTTCCTTTACTCCCCCCTTTGAACAAAAATCGTCAAAAAAAGTCAATTTTCGTTAAAAAAAAATTTTCGAGATAGCATCAAATTTTGATGCCTTATGCATTTTAAAGTCATTTGGCATCAATAATACCTGTTCGATTTGGAAATTTCCCCTCCTTTGAACAAAAAAAGTCGAAAAAAGTCGATTTTCGTCAAAAAAATTTTTTCGAGTTTGCATCAAATCTCGACGTTTCATGCAGTTTAAAGTCATTTGGCATCGAAAATACAAAGTCGATTTTGAAATTTTCCTTTACTCCCCCCTTTGAACAAAAATCGTCAAAAAAGTCAATTTTCGTTAAAAAAAATTTTTCGAGATAGCATCAAATTTTGATGCCTTATGCATTTTAAAGTCATTTGGCATCAATAATACCTGTTCGATTTGGAAATTTCCCCTCCTTTGAACAAAAAAAGTCGAAAAAAGTCGATTTTCGTCAAAAAATTTTTTTCGAGTTTGCATCAAATCTCGACGTTTCATGCAGTTTAAAGTCATTTGGCATCGAAAATACAAAGTCGATTTTGAAATTTTCCTTTACTCCCCCCTTTGAACAAAAATCGTCAAAAAAAGTCAATTTTCGTTAAAAATTTTTTTCGAGATAGCATCAAATTTTGATGCCTTATGCATTTTAAAGTCATTTGGCATCAATAATACCTGTTCGATTTGGAAATTTCCCCTCCTTTGAACAAAAAAAGTCGAAAAAAGTCGATTTTCGTCAAAAAAAATTTTTCGAGTTTGCATCAAATCTCGACGTTTCATGCAGTTTAAAGTCATTTGGCATCGAAAATACAAAGTCGATTTTGAAATTTTCCTTTACTCCCCCCTTTGAACAAAAATCGTCAAAAAAGTCAATTTTCGTTAAAAAAAATTTTTCGAGATAGCATCAAATTTTGATGCCTTATGCATTTTAAAGTCATTTGGCATCAATAATACCTGTTCGATTTGGAAATTTCCCCTCCTTTGAACAAAAAAAGTCGAAAAAAGTCGATTTTCGTCAAAAAATTTTTTTCGAGTTTGCATCAAATCTCGACGTTTCATGCAGTTTAAAGTCATTTGGCATCGAAAATACAAAGTCGATTTTGAAATTTTCCTTTACTCCCCCCTTTGAACAAAAATCGTCAAAAAAAGTCAATTTTCGTTAAAAAAATTTTTTTCGAGATAGCATCAAATTTTGATGCCTTATGCATTTTAAAGTCATTTGGCATCAATAATACCTGTTCGATTTGGAAATTTCCCCTCCTTTGAACAAAAAAAGTCGAAAAAAGTCGATTTTCGTCAAAAAAAATTTTTCGAGTTTGCATCAAATCTCGACGTTTCATGCAGTTTAAAGTCATTTGGCAACGAAAATACAAAGTCGATTTTGAAATTTTCCTTTACTCCCCCCTTTGAACAAAAATCGTCAAAAAAAGTCAATTTTCGTTAAAAAAAAATTTTCGAGATAGCATCAAATTTTGATGCCTTATGCATTTTAAAGTCATTTGACATCAATAATACCTGTTCGATTTGGAAATTTCCCCTCCTTTGAACAAAAAAAGTCGAAAAAAGTCGATTTTCGTGAAAAATTTTTTTTCGAGTTTGCATCAAATCTCGACGTTTCATGCAGTTTAAAGTCATTTGGCATCGAAAATACAAAGTCGATTTTGAAATTTTCCTTTACTCCCCCCTTTGAACAAAAATCGTCAAAAAAAGTCAATTTTCGTTAAAAAAAATTTTTCGAGATAGCATCAAATTTTGATGCCTTATGCATTTTAGTCATTTGACATCAATAATACCTGTTCGATTTGGAAATTTCCCCTCCTTTGAACAAAAAAAGTCGAAAAAAGTCGATTTTCGTCAAAAAAAATTTTTCGAGTTTGCATCAAATCTCGACGTTTCATGCAGTTTAAAGTCATTTGGCATCGAAAATACAAAGTCGATTTTGAAATTTTCCTTTACTCCCCCCCTTGATCAAAAATCGTCAAAAAAAGTCAATTTTCGTTAAAAAAATTTTTTCGAGATGGCATCAAATTTTGATGCCTTATGCATTTTAAAGTCATTTGGCATCAATAATACCTGTTCGATTTGGAAATTTCCCCTCCTTTGAACAAAAAAAGTCGATTTTCGTCAAAAAAAATTTTTCGAGTTTGCATCAAATCTCGACGTTTCATGCAGTTTAAAGTCATTTGGCATCGAAAATACAAAGTCGATTTTGAAATTTTCCTTTACTCCCCCCCTTGATCAAAAATCGTCAAAAAAAGTCAATTTTCGTTAAAAAAATTTTTTCGAGATGGCATCAAATTTTGATGCCTTATGCATTTTAAAGTCATTTGGCATCAATAATACCTGTTCGATTTGGAAATTTCCCCTCCTTTGAACAAAAAAAGTCGAAAAAAGTCGATTTTCGTCAAAAAAAATTTTTCGAGTTTGCATCAAATCTCGACGTTTCATGCAGTTTAAAGTCATTTGGCATCGAAAATACAAAGTCGATTTTGAAATTTTCCTTTACTCCCCCCTTTGAACAAAAATCGTCAAAAAAAGTCAATTTTCGTTAAAAAATTTTTTTCGAGATAGCATCAAATTTTGATGCCCTATGCATTTTAAAGTCATTTGACATCAATAATACCTGTTCGATTTGGAAATTTCCCCTCCTTTGAACAAAAAAAGTCGATTTTCGTCAAAAAAAAATTTTCGAGTTTGCATTAAATCTCGACGTTTCATGCAGTTTAAAGTCATTTGGCATCGAAAATACAAAGTCGATTTTGAAATTTTCCTTTACTCCCCCCTTTGAACAAAAATCGTCAAAAAAGTCAATTTTCGTTAAAAAAAATTTTTCGAGATAGCATCAAATTTTGATGCCTTATGCATTTTAAAGTCATTTGACATCAATAATACCTGTTCGATTTGGAAATTTCCCCTCCTTTGAACAAAAAAAGTCGAAAAAAGTCGATTTTCGTGAAAAATTTTTTTTCGAGTTTGCATCAAATCTCGACGTTTCATGCAGTTTAAAGTCATTTGGCATCGAAAATACAAAGTCGATTTTGAAATTTTCCTTTACTCCCCCCTTTGAACAAAAATCGTCAAAAAAAGTCAATTTTCGTTAAAAAAATTTTTTTCGAGATAGCATCAAATTTTGATGCCTTATGCATTTTAAAGTCATTTGGCATCAATAATACCTGTTCGATTTGGAAATTTCCCCTCCTTTGAACAAAAAAAGTCGAAAAAAGTCGATTTTCGTCAAAAAAAATTTTTCGAGTTTGCATCAAATCTCGACGTTTCATGCAGTTTAAAGTCATTTGGCAACGAAAATACAAAGTCGATTTTGAAATTTTCCTTTACTCCCCCCTTTGAACAAAAATCGTCAAAAAAAGTCAATTTTCGTTAAAAAAAAATTTTCGAGATAGCATCAAATTTTGATGCCTTATGCATTTTAAAGTCATTTGACATCAATAATACCTGTTCGATTTGGAAATTTCCCCTCCTTTGAACAAAAAAAGTCGAAAAAAGTCGATTTTCGTCAAAAAAAATTTTTCGAGTTTGCATCAAATCTCGACGTTTCATGCAGTTTAAAGTCATTTGGCATCGAAAATACAAAGTCGATTTTGAAATTTTCCTTTACTCCCCCCTTTGAACAAAAATCGTCAAAAAAGTCAATTTTCGTTAAAAAAAATTTTTCGAGATAGCATCAAATTTTGATGCCTTATGCATTTTAAAGTCATTTGGCATCAATAATACCTGTTCGATTTGGAAATTTCCCCTCCTTTGAACAAAAAAAGTCGAAAAAAGTCGATTTTCGTCAAAAAAAATTTTTCGAGTTTGCATCAAATCTCGACGTTTCATGCAGTTTAAAGTCATTTGGCAACGAAAATACAAAGTCGATTTTGAAATTTTCCTTTACTCCCCCCTTTGAACAAAAATCGTCAAAAAAAGTCAATTTTCGTTAAAAAAAAATTTTCGAGATAGCATCAAATTTTGATGCCTTATGCATTTTAAAGTCATTTGGCATCAATAATACCTGTTCGATTTGGAAATTTCCCCTCCTTTGAACAAAAAAAGTCGAAAAAAGTCGATTTTCGTCAAAAAAATTTTTTCGAGTTTGCATCAAATCTCGACGTTTCATGCAGTTTAAAGTCATTTGGCATCGAAAATACAAAGTCGATTTTGAAATTTTCCTTTACTCCCCCCTTTGAACAAAAATCGTCAAAAAAGTCAATTTTCGTTAAAAAAAATTTTTCGAGATAGCATCAAATTTTGATGCCTTATGCATTTTAAAGTCATTTGGCATCAATAATACCTGTTCGATTTGGAAATTTCCCCTCCTTTGAACAAAAAAAGTCGAAAAAAGTCGATTTTCGTCAAAAAATTTTTTTCGAGTTTGCATCAAATCTCGACGTTTCATGCAGTTTAAAGTCATTTGGCATCGAAAATACAAAGTCGATTTTGAAATTTTCCTTTACTCCCCCCTTTGAACAAAAATCGTCAAAAAAAGTCAATTTTCGTTAAAAATTTTTTTCGAGATAGCATCAAATTTTGATGCCTTATGCATTTTAAAGTCATTTGGCATCAATAATACCTGTTCGATTTGGAAATTTCCCCTCCTTTGAACAAAAAAAGTCGAAAAAAGTCGATTTTCGTCAAAAAAAATTTTTCGAGTTTGCATCAAATCTCGACGTTTCATGCAGTTTAAAGTCATTTGGCATCGAAAATACAAAGTCGATTTTGAAATTTTCCTTTACTCCCCCCTTTGAACAAAAATCGTCAAAAAAGTCAATTTTCGTTAAAAAAAATTTTTCGAGATAGCATCAAATTTTGATGCCTTATGCATTTTAAAGTCATTTGGCATCAATAATACCTGTTCGATTTGGAAATTTCCCCTCCTTTGAACAAAAAAAGTCGAAAAAAGTCGATTTTCGTCAAAAAATTTTTTTCGAGTTTGCATCAAATCTCGACGTTTCATGCAGTTTAAAGTCATTTGGCATCGAAAATACAAAGTCGATTTTGAAATTTTCCTTTACTCCCCCCTTTGAACAAAAATCGTCAAAAAAAGTCAATTTTCGTTAAAAAAATTTTTTTCGAGATAGCATCAAATTTTGATGCCTTATGCATTTTAAAGTCATTTGGCATCAATAATACCTGTTCGATTTGGAAATTTCCCCTCCTTTGAACAAAAAAAGTCGAAAAAAGTCGATTTTCGTCAAAAAAAATTTTTCGAGTTTGCATCAAATCTCGACGTTTCATGCAGTTTAAAGTCATTTGGCAACGAAAATACAAAGTCGATTTTGAAATTTTCCTTTACTCCCCCCTTTGAACAAAAATCGTCAAAAAAAGTCAATTTTCGTTAAAAAAAAATTTTCGAGATAGCATCAAATTTTGATGCCTTATGCATTTTAAAGTCATTTGACATCAATAATACCTGTTCGATTTGGAAATTTCCCCTCCTTTGAACAAAAAAAGTCGAAAAAAGTCGATTTTCGTGAAAAATTTTTTTTCGAGTTTGCATCAAATCTCGACGTTTCATGCAGTTTAAAGTCATTTGGCATCGAAAATACAAAGTCGATTTTGAAATTTTCCTTTACTCCCCCCTTTGAACAAAAATCGTCAAAAAAAGTCAATTTTCGTTAAAAAAATTTTTTTCGAGATAGCATCAAATTTTGATGCCTTATGCATTTTAAAGTCATTTGGCATCAATAATACCTGTTCGATTTGGAAATTTCCCCTCCTTTGAACAAAAAAAGTCGAAAAAAGTCGATTTTCGTCAAAAAAAATTTTTCGAGTTTGCATCAAATCTCGACGTTTCATGCAGTTTAAAGTCATTTGGCAACGAAAATACAAAGTCGATTTTGAAATTTTCCTTTACTCCCCCCTTTGAACAAAAATCGTCAAAAAAAGTCAATTTTCGTTAAAAAAAAATTTTCGAGATAGCATCAAATTTTGATGCCTTATGCATTTTAAAGTCATTTGGCATCAATAATACCTGTTCGATTTGGAAATTTCCCCTCCTTTGAACAAAAAGTCGAAAAAAGTCGATTTTCGTCAAAAAAATTTTTTCGAGTTTGCATCAAATCTCGACGTTTCATGCAGTTTAAAGTCATTTGGCATCGAAAATACAAAGTCGATTTTGAAATTTTCCTTTACTCCCCCCTTTGAACAAAAATCGTCAAAAAAGTCAATTTTCGTTAAAAAAAATTTTTCGAGATAGCATCAAATTTTGATGCCTTATGCATTTTAAAGTCATTTGGCATCAATAATACCTGTTCGATTTGGAAATTTCCCCTCCTTTGAACAAAAAAAGTCGAAAAAAGTCGATTTTCGTCAAAAAATTTTTTTCGAGTTTGCATCAAATCTCGACGTTTCATGCAGTTTAAAGTCATTTGGCATCGAAAATACAAAGTCGATTTTGAAATTTTCCTTTACTCCCCCCTTTGAACAAAAATCGTCAAAAAAAGTCAATTTTCGTTAAAATTTTTTTTCGAGATAGCATCAAATTTTGATGCCTTATGCATTTTAAAGTCATTTGGCATCAATAATACCTGTTCGATTTGGAAATTTCCCCTCCTTTGAACAAAAAAAGTCGAAAAAAGTCGATTTTCGTCAAAAAAAATTTTTCGAGTTTGCATCAAATCTCGACGTTTCATGCAGTTTAAAGTCATTTGGCATCGAAAATACAAAGTCGATTTTGAAATTTTCCTTTACTCCCCCCTTTGAACAAAAATCGTCAAAAAAGTCAATTTTCGTTAAAAAAAATTTTTCGAGATAGCATCAAATTTTGATGCCTTATGCATTTTAAAGTCATTTGGCATCAATAATACCTGTTCGATTTGGAAATTTCCCCTCCTTTGAACAAAAAAAGTCGAAAAAAGTCGATTTTCGTCAAAAAAATTTTTTCGAGTTTGCATCAAATCTCGACGTTTCATGCAGTTTAAAGTCATTTGGCATCGAAAATACAAAGTCGATTTTGAAATTTTCCTTTACTCCCCCCTTTGAACAAAAATCGTCAAAAAAGTCAATTTTCGTTAAAAAAAATTTTTCGAGATAGCATCAAATTTTGATGCCTTATGCATTTTAAAGTCATTTGGCATCAATAATACCTGTTCGATTTGGAAATTTCCCCTCCTTTGAACAAAAAAAGTCGAAAAAAGTCGATTTTCGTCAAAAAATTTTTTTCGAGTTTGCATCAAATCTCGACGTTTCATGCAGTTTAAAGTCATTTGGCATCGAAAATACAAAGTCGATTTTGAAATTTTCCTTTACTCCCCCCTTTGAACAAAAATCGTCAAAAAAAGTCAATTTTCGTTAAAATTTTTTTTCGAGATAGCATCAAATTTTGATGCCTTATGCATTTTAAAGTCATTTGGCATCAATAATACCTGTTCGATTTGGAAATTTCCCCTCCTTTGAACAAAAAAAGTCGAAAAAAGTCGATTTTCGTCAAAAAAATTTTTTCGAGTTTGCATCAAATCTCGACGTTTCATGCAGTTTAAAGTCATTTGGCATCGAAAATACAAAGTCGATTTTGAAATTTTCCTTTACTCCCCCCTTTGAACAAAAATCGTCAAAAAAAGTCAATTTTCGTTAAAAAATTTTTTTCGAGATAGCATCAAATTTTGATGCCTTATGCATTTTAAAGTCATTTGACATCAATAATACCTGTTCGATTTGGAAATTTCCCCTCCTTTGAACAAAAAAAGTCGAAAAAAGTCGATTTTCGTCAAAAAAAAATTTTCGAGTTTGCATCAAATCTCGACGTTTCATGCAGTTTAAAGTCATTTGGCATCGAAAATACAAAGTCGATTTTGAAATTTTCCTTTACTCCCCCCTTTGAACAAAAATCGTCAAAAAAAGTCAATTTTCGTTAAAAAAAAATTTGTCGAGATAGCATCAAATTTTGATGCCCTATGCATTTTAAAGTCATTTGGCATCAATAATACCTGTTCGATTTGGAAATTTCCCCTCCTTTGAACAAAAAAAGTCGAAAAAAGTCGATTTTCGTCAAAAAATTTTTTTCGAGTTTGCATCAAATCTCGACGTTTCATGCAGTTTAAAGTCATTTGGCATCGAAAATACAAAGTCGATTTTGAAATTTTCCTTTACTCCCCCCTTTGAACAAAAATCGTCAAAAAAAGTCAATTTTCGTTAAAAAAAAATTTTCGAGCTAGCATCAAATTTTGATGCCTTATGCATTTTAAAGTCATTTGACATCAATACCTGTTCGATTTGAAAATTTCCCCTCCTTTGAACAAAAAAAGTCGAAAAAAGTCGATTTTCGTCAAAAAATTTTTTTCGAGTTTGCATCAAATCTCGACGTTTCATGCAGTTTAAAGTCATTTGGCATCGAAAATACAAAGTCGATTTTGAAATTTTCCTTTACTCCCCCCCTTGATCAAAAATCGTCAAAAAAAGTCAATTTTCGTTAAAAAATTTTTTTCGAGATAGCATCAAATTTTGATGCCTTATGCATTTTAAAGTCATTTGGCATCAATAATACCTGTTCGATTTGGAAATTTCCCCTCCTTTGAACAAAAAAAGTCGATTTTCGTCAAAAAAAATTTTTCGAGTTTGCATCAAATCTCGACGTTTCATGCAGTTTAAAGTCATTTGGCATCGAAAATACAAAGTCGATTTTGAAATTTTCCTTTACTCCCCCCTTTGAACAAAAATCGTCAAAAAAGTCAATTTTCGTTAAAAAAAAATTTTCGAGATAGCATCAAATTTTGATGCCTTATGCATTTTAAAGTCATTTGGCATCAATAATACCTGTTCGATTTGGAAATTTCCCCTCCTTTGAACAAAAAAAGTCGAAAAAAGTCGATTTTCGTCAAAAAAATTTTTTCGAGTTTGCATCAAATCTCGACGTTTCATGCAGTTTAAAGTCATTTGGCATCGAAAATACAAAGTCGATTTTGAAATTTTCCTTTACTCCCCCCCTTGATCAAAAATCGTCAAAAAAAGTCAATTTTCGTTAAAAAATTTTTTTCGAGATGGCATCAAATTTTGATGCCTTATGCATTTTAAAGTCATTTGGCATCAATAATACCTGTTCGATTTGGAAATTTCCCCTCCTTTGAACAAAAAAAGTCGATTTTCGTCAAAAAAATTTTTTCGAGTTTGCATCAAATCTCGACGTTTCATGCAGTTTAAAGTCATTTGGCATCGAAAATACAAAGTCGATTTTGAAATTTTCCTTTACTCCCCCCTTTGAACAAAAATCGTCAAAAAAAGTCAATTTTCGTTAAAAAAATTTTTTCGAGATAGCATCAAATTTTGATGCCTTATGCATTTTAAAGTCATTTGGCATCAATAATACCTGTTCGATTTGGAAATTTCCCCTCCTTTGAACAAAAAAAGTCGATTTTCGTCAAAAAAAATTTTTCGAGTTTGCATCAAATCTCGACGTTTCATGCAGTTTAAAGTCATTTGGCATCGAAAATACAAAGTCGATTTTGAAATTTTCCTTTACTCCCCCCTTTGAACAAAAATCGTCAAAAAAAGTCAATTTTCGTTAAAAAAAATTTTTCGAGATAGCATCAAATTTTGATGCCTTATGCATTTTAAAGTCATTTGACATCAATAATACCTGTTCGATTTGGAAATTTCCCCTCCTTTGAACAAAAAAAGTCGAAAAAAGTCGATTTTCGTCAAAAAAAATTTTTCGAGTTTGCATCAAATCTCGACGTTTCATGCAGTTTAAAGTCATTTGGCATCGAAAATACAAAGTCGATTTTGAAATTTTCCTTTACTCCCCCCCTTGATCAAAAATCGTCAAAAAAAGTCAATTTTCGTTAAAAAATTTTTTTCGAGATGGCATCAAATTTTGATGCCTTATGCATTTTAAAGTCATTTGGCATCAATAATACCTGTTCGATTTGGAAATTTCCCCTCCTTTGAACAAAAAAAGTCGATTTTCGTCAAAAAAATTTTTTCGAGTTTGCATCAAATCTCGACGTTTCATGCAGTTTAAAGTCATTTGGCATCGAAAATACAAAGTCGATTTTGAAATTTTCCTTTACTCCCCCCCTTGATCAAAAATCGTCAAAAAAAGTCAATTTTCGTTAAAAAAATTTTTTCGAGATGGCATCAAATTTTGATGCCTTATGCATTTTAAAGTCATTTGGCATCAATAATACCTGTTCGATTTGGAAATTTCCCCTCCTTTGAACAAAAAAAGTCGAAAAAAGTCGATTTTCGTCAAAAAAAATTTTTCGAGTTTGCATCAAATCTCGACGTTTCATGCAGTTTAAAGTCATTTGGCAACGAAAATACAAAGTCGATTTTGAAATTTTCCTTTACTCCCCCCTTTGAACAAAAATCGTCAAAAAAAGTCAATTTTCGTTAAAAAAAAATTTTCGAGATAGCATCAAATTTTGATGCCTTATGCATTTTAAAGTCATTTGACATCAATAATACCTGTTCGATTTGGAAATTTCCCCTCCTTTGAACAAAAAAAGTCGAAAAAAGTCGATTTTCGTCAAAAAAAATTTTTCGAGTTTGCATCAAATCTCGACGTTTCATGCAGTTTAAAGTCATTTGGCATCGAAAATACAAAGTCGATTTTGAAATTTTCCTTTACTCCCCCCTTTGAACAAAAATCGTCAAAAAAAGTCAATTTTCGTTAAAAAAAAATTTGTCGAGATAGCATCAAATTTTGATGCCCTATGCATTTTAAAGTCATTTGGCATCAATAATACCTGTTCGATTTGGAAATTTCCCCTCCTTTGAACAAAAAAAGTCGAAAAAAGTCGATTTTCGTCAAAAAAAATTTTTCGAGTTTGCATCAAATCTCGACGTTTCATGCAGTTTAAAGTCATTTGGCATCGAAAATACAAAGTCGATTTTGAAATTTTCCTTTACTCCCCCCTTTGAACAAAAATCGTCAAAAAAGTCAATTTTCGTTAAAAAAAATTTTTCGAGATAGCATCAAATTTTGATGCCTTATGCATTTTAAAGTCATTTGGCATCAATAATACCTGTTCGATTTGGAAATTTCCCCTCCTTTGAACAAAAAAAGTCGAAAAAAGTCGATTTTCGTCAAAAAAATTTTTTCGAGTTTGCATCAAATCTCGACGTTTCATGCAGTTTAAAGTCATTTGGCATCGAAAATACAAAGTCGATTTTGAAATTTTCCTTTACTCCCCCCTTTGAACAAAAATCGTCAAAAAAAGTCAATTTTCGTTAAAAAATTTTTTCGAGATAGCATCAAATTTTGATGCCTTATGCATTTTAAAGTCATTTGGCATCAATAATACCTGTTCGATTTGGAAATTTCCCCTCCTTTGAACAAAAAAAGTCGAAAAAAGTCGATTTTCGTCAAAAAAATTTTTTCGAGTTTGCATCAAATCTCGACGTTTCATGCAGTTTAAAGTCATTTGGCATCGAAAATACAAAGTCGATTTTGAAATTTTCCTTTACTCCCCCCTTTGAACAAAAATCGTCAAAAAAGTCAATTTTCGTTAAAAAAAATTTTTCGAGATAGCATCAAATTTTGATGCCTTATGCATTTTAAAGTCATTTGGCATCAATAATACCTGTTCGATTTGGAAATTTCCCCTCCTTTGAACAAAAAAAGTCGAAAAAAGTCGATTTTCGTCAAAAAAAATTTTTCGAGTTTGCATCAAATCTCGACGTTTCATGCAGTTTAAAGTCATTTGGCAACGAAAATACAAAGTCGATTTTGAAATTTTCCTTTACTCCCCCCTTTGAACAAAAATCGTCAAAAAAAGTCAATTTTCGTTAAAAAAAATTTTTCGAGATAGCATCAAATTTTGATGCCTTATGCATTTTAAAGTCATTTGACATCAATAATACCTGTTCGATTTGGAAATTTCCCCTCCTTTGAACAAAAAAAGTCGAAAAAAGTCGATTTTCGTCAAAAAAAATTTTTCGAGTTTGCATCAAATCTCGACGTTTCATGCAGTTTAAAGTCATTTGGCATCGAAAATACAAAGTCGATTTTGAAATTTTCCTTTACTCCCCCCTTTGAACAAAAATCGTCAAAAAAAGTCAATTTTCGTTAAAAAAAAATTTGTCGAGATAGCATCAAATTTTGATGCCCTATGCATTTTAAAGTCATTTGGCATCAATAATACCTGTTCGATTTGGAAATTTCCCCTCCTTTGAACAAAAAAAGTCGAAAAAAGTCGATTTTCGTCAAAAAAAATTTTTCGAGTTTGCATCAAATCTCGACGTTTCATGCAGTTTAAAGTCATTTGGCATCGAAAATACAAAGTCGATTTTGAAATTTTCCTTTACTCCCCCCTTTGAACAAAAATCGTCAAAAAAGTCAATTTTCGTTAAAAAAAATTTTTCGAGATAGCATCAAATTTTGATGCCTTATGCATTTTAAAGTCATTTGGCATCAATAATACCTGTTCGATTTGGAAATTTCCCCTCCTTTGAACAAAAAAAGTCGAAAAAAGTCGATTTTCGTCAAAAAAATTTTTTCGAGTTTGCATCAAATCTCGACGTTTCATGCAGTTTAAAGTCATTTGGCATCGAAAATACAAAGTCGATTTTGAAATTTTCCTTTACTCCCCCCTTTGAACAAAAATCGTCAAAAAAAGTCAATTTTCGTTAAAAATTTTTTTTCGAGATAGCATCAAATTTTGATGCCTTATGCATTTTAAAGTCATTTGGCATCAATAATACCTGTTCGATTTGGAAATTTCCCCTCCATTGAACAAAAAAAGTCGAAAAAAGTCGATTTTCGTCAAAAAATTTTTTTCGAGTTTGCATCAAATCTCGACGTTTCATGCAGTTTAAAGTCATTTGGCATCGAAAATACAAAGTCGATTTTGAAATTTTCCTTTACTCCCCCCTTTGAACAAAAATCGTCAAAAAAAGTCAATTTTCGTTAAAAAAAATTTTTCGAGATTGCATCAAATTTTGATGCCTTATGCATGTTAGTCATTTGGCATCAATAATACCTGTTCGATTTGGAAATTTCCCCTCCTTTGAACAAAAAAAGTCGAAAAAAGTCGATTTTCGTCAAAAAAAATTTTTCGAGTTTGCATCAAATCTCGACGTTTCATGCAGTTTAAAGTCATTTGGCATCGAAAATACAAAGTCGATTTTGAAATTTTCCTTTACTCCCCCCTTTGAACAAAAATCGTCAAAAAAAGTCAATTTTCGTTAAAAAAAAATTTTCGAGCTAGCATCAAATTTTGATGCCTTATGCATTTTAAAGTCATTTGACATCAATACCTGTTCGATTTGAAAATTTCCCCTCCTTTGAACAAAAAAAGTCGAAAAAAGTCGATTTTCGCCAAAAAAATTTTTTCGAGTTTGCATCAAATCTCGACGTTTCATGCAGTTTAAAGTCATTTGGCATCGAAAATACAAAGTCGATTTTGAAATTTTCCTTTACTCCCCCCTTTGAACAAAAATCGTCAAAAAAAGTCAATTTTCGTTAAAAAAAATTTTCGAGATAGCATCAAATTTTGATGCCTTATGCATTTTAAAGTCATTTGGCATCAATAATACCTGTTCGATTTGGAAATTTCCCCTCCTTTGAACAAAAAAAGTCGAAAAAAGTCGATTTTCGTCAAAAAAATTTTTTCGAGTTTGCATCAAATCTCGACGTTTCATGCAGTTTAAAGTCATTTGGCATCGAAAATACAAAGTCGATTTTGAAATTTTCCTTTACTCCCCCCTTTGAACAAAAATCGTCAAAAAAGTCAATTTTCGTTAAAAAAAAATTTTCGAGATAGCATCAAATTTTGATGCCTTATGCATTTTAAAGTCATTTGGCATCAATAATACCTGTTCGATTTGGAAATTTCCCCTCCTTTGAACAAAAAAAGTCGAAAAAAGTCGATTTTCGCCAAAAAAATTTTTTCGAGTTTGCATCAAATCTCGACGTTTCATGCAGTTTAAAGTCATTTGGCATCGAAAATACAAAGTCGATTTTGAAATTTTCCTTTACTCCCCCCTTTGAACAAAAATCGTCAAAAAAAGTCAATTTTCGTTAAAAAAATTTTTTCGAGATAGCATCAAATTTTGATGCCTTATGCATTTTAAAGTCATTTGGCATCAATAATACCTGTTCGATTTGGAAATTTCCCCTCCTTTGAACAAAAAAAGTCGATTTTCGTCAAAAAAAATTTTTCGAGTTTGCATCAAATCTCGACGTTTCATGCAGTTTAAAGTCATTTGGCATCGAAAATACAAAGTCGATTTTGAAATTTTCCTTTACTCCCCCCCTTGATCAAAAATCGTCAAAAAAAGTCAATTTTCGTTAAAAAATTTTTTTCGAGATGGCATCAAATTTTGATGCCTTATGCATTTTAAAGTCATTTGGCATCAATAATACCTGTTCGATTTGGAAATTTCCCCTCCTTTGAACAAAAAAAGTCGAAAAAAGTCGATTTTCGTCAAAAAAAATTTTTCGAGTTTGCATCAAATCTCGACGTTTCATGCAGTTTAAAGTCATTTGGCATCGAAAATACAAAGTCGATTTTGAAATTTTCCTTTACTCCCCCCTTTGAACAAAAATCGTCAAAAAAAGTCAATTTTCGTTAAAAAAAATTTTTCGAGATAGCATCAAATTTTGATGCCCTATGCATTTTAAAGTCATTTGACATCAATAATACCTGTTCGATTTGGAAATTTCCCCTCCTTTGAACAAAAAAAGTCGATTTTCGTCAAAAAAAAATTTTCGAGTTTGCATCAAATCTCGACGTTTCATGCAGTTTAAAGTCATTTGGCATCGAAAATACAAAGTCGATTTTGAAATTTTCCTTTACTCCCCCCTTTGAACAAAAATCGTCAAAAAAGTCAATTTTCGTTAAAAAAAATTTTTCGAGATAGCATCAAATTTTGATGCCTTATGCATTTTAAAGTCATTTGACATCAATAATACCTGTTCGATTTGGAAATTTCCCCTCCTTTGAACAAAAAAAGTCGAAAAAAGTCGATTTTCGTGAAAAATTTTTTTTCGAGTTTGCATCAAATCTCGACGTTTCATGCAGTTTAAAGTCATTTGGCATCGAAAATACAAAGTCGATTTTGAAATTTTCCTTTACTCCCCCCCTTGATCAAAAATCGTCAAAAAAAGTCAATTTTCGTTAAAAAAAATTTTTCGAGATGGCATCAAATTTTGATGCCTTATGCATTTTAAAGTCATTTGGCATCAATAATACCTGTTCGATTTGGAAATTTCCCCTCCTTTGAACAAAAAAAGTCGATTTTCGTCAAAAAAAATTTTTCGAGTTTGCATCAAATCTCGACGTTTCATGCAGTTTAAAGTCATTTGGCATCGAAAATACAAAGTCGATTTTGAAATTTTCCTTTACTCCCCCCCTTGATCAAAAATCGTCAAAAAAAGTCAATTTTCGTTAAAAATTTTTTTTCGAGATGGCATCAAATTTTGATGCCTTATGCATTTTAAAGTCATTTGGCATCAATAATACCTGTTCGATTTGGAAATTTCCCCTCCTTTGAACAAAAAAAGTCGAAAAAAGTCGATTTTCGTCAAAAAAAATTTTTCGAGTTTGCATCAAATCTCGACGTTTCATGCAGTTTAAAGTCATTTGGCATCGAAAATACAAAGTCGATTTTGAAATTTTCCTTTACTCCCCCCTTTGAACAAAAATCGTCAAAAAAGTCAATTTTCGTTAAAAAAAATTTTTCGAGATAGCATCAAATTTTGATGCCTTATGCATTTTAAAGTCATTTGACATCAATAATACCTGTTCGATTTGGAAATTTCCCCTCCTTTGAACAAAAAAAGTCGAAAAAAGTCGATTTTCGTGAAAAATTTTTTTTCGAGTTTGCATCAAATCTCGACGTTTCATGCAGTTTAAAGTCATTTGGCATCGAAAATACAAAGTCGATTTTGAAATTTTCCTTTACTCCCCCCCTTGATCAAAAATCGTCAAAAAAAGTCAATTTTCGTTAAAAAAATTTTTTCGAGATGGCATCAAATTTTGATGCCTTATGCATTTTAAAGTCATTTGGCATCAATAATACCTGTTCGATTTGGAAATTTCCCCTCCTTTGAACAAAAAAAGTCGATTTTCGTCAAAAAAAATTTTTCGAGTTTGCATCAAATCTCGACGTTTCATGCAGTTTAAAGTCATTTGGCATCGAAAATACAAAGTCGATTTTGAAATTTTCCTTTACTCCCCCCCTTGATCAAAAATCGTCAAAAAAAGTCAATTTTCGTTAAAAAAAATTTTTCGAGATAGCATCAAATTTTGATGCCCTATGCATTTTAAAGTCATTTGACATCAATAATACCTGTTCGATTTGGAAATTTCCCCTCCTTTGAACAAAAAAGTCGATTTTCGTCAAAAAAAAATTTTCGAGTTTGCATCAAATCTCGACGTTTCATGCAGTTTAAAGTCATTTGGCATCGAAAATACAAAGTCGATTTTGAAATTTTCCTTTACTCCCCCCTTTGAACAAAAATCGTCAAAAAAGTCAATTTTCGTTAAAAAAAATTTTTCGAGATAGCATCAAATTTTGATGCCTTATGCATTTTAAAGTCATTTGACATCAATAATACCTGTTCGATTTGGAAATTTCCCCTCCTTTGAACAAAAAAAGTCGAAAAAAGTCGATTTTCGTGAAAAATTTTTTTTCGAGTTTGCATCAAATCTCGACGTTTCATGCAGTTTAAAGTCATTTGGCATCGAAAATACAAAGTCGATTTTGAAATTTTCCTTTACTCCCCCCTTTGAACAAAAATCGTCAAAAAAAGTCAATTTTCGTTAAAAAAAATTTTTTCGAGATAGCATCAAATTTTGATGCCTTATGCATTTTAAAGTCATTTGGCATCAATAATACCTGTTCGATTTGGAAATTTCCCCTCCTTTGAACAAAAAAAGTCGAAAAAAGTCGATTTTCGTCAAAAAAAATTTTTCGAGTTTGCATCAAATCTCGACGTTTCATGCAGTTTAAAGTCATTTGGCAACGAAAATACAAAGTCGATTTTGAAATTTTCCTTTACTCCCCCCTTTGAACAAAAATCGTCAAAAAAAGTTAATTTTCGTTAAAAAAAATTTTTCGAGATAGCATCAAATTTTGATGCCTTATGCATTTTAAAGTCATTTGACATCAATAATACCTGTTCGATTTGGAAATTTCCCCTCCTTTGAACAAAAAAAGTCGAAAAAAGTCGATTTTCGTCAAAAAAAATTTTTCGAGTTTGCATCAAATCTCGACGTTTCATGCAGTTTAAAGTCATTTGGCATCGAAAATACAAAGTCGATTTTGAAATTTTCCTTTACTCCCCCCTTTGAACAAAAATCGTCAAAAAAAGTCAATTTTCGTTAAAAAAAAATTTGTCGAGATAGCATCAAATTTTGATGCCCTATGCATTTTAAAGTCATTTGGCATCAATAATACCTGTTCGATTTGGAAATTTCCCCTCCTTTGAACAAAAAAAGTCGAAAAAAGTCGATTTTCGTCAAAAAAAATTTTTCGAGTTTGCATCAAATCTCGACGTTTCATGCAGTTTAAAGTCATTTGGCATCGAAAATACAAAGTCGATTTTGAAATTTTCCTTTACTCCCCCCTTTGAACAAAAATCGTCAAAAAAGTCAATTTTCGTTAAAAAAAATTTTTCGAGATAGCATCAAATTTTGATGCCTTATGCATTTTAAAGTCATTTGGCATCAATAATACCTGTTCGATTTGGAAATTTCCCCTCCTTTGAACAAAAAAAGTCGAAAAAAGTCGATTTTCGTCAAAAAAATTTTTTCGAGTTTGCATCAAATCTCGACGTTTCATGCAGTTTAAAGTCATTTGGCATCGAAAATACAAAGTCGATTTTGAAATTTTCCTTTACTCCCCCCTTTGAACAAAAATCGTCAAAAAAAGTCAATTTTCGTTAAAAAAATTTTTCGAGATAGCATCAAATTTTGATGCCTTATGCATTTTAAAGTCATTTGGCATCAATAATACCTGTTCGATTTGGAAATTTCCCCTCCTTTGAACAAAAAAAGTCGAAAAAAGTCGATTTTCGTCAAAAAAATTTTTTCGAGTTTGCATCAAATCTCGACGTTTCATGCAGTTTAAAGTCATTTGGCATCGAAAATACAAAGTCGATTTTGAAATTTTCCTTTACTCCCCCCTTTGAACAAAAATCGTCAAAAAAAGTCAATTTTCGTTAAAAAAAATTTTCGAGATAGCATCAAATTTTGATGCCTTATGCATTTTAAAGTCATTTGGCATCAATAATACCTGTTCGATTTGGAAATTTCCCCTCCTTTGAACAAAAAAAGTCGAAAAAAGTCGATTTTCGTCAAAAAAAATTTTTCGAGTTTGCATCAAATCTCGACGTTTCATGCAGTTTAAAGTCATTTGGCAACGAAAATACAAAGTCGATTTTGAAATTTTCCTTTACTCCCCCCTTTGAACAAAAATCGTCAAAAAAAGTCAATTTTCGTTAAAAAAAATTTTTCGAGATAGCATCAAATTTTGATGCCTTATGCATTTTAAAGTCATTTGACATCAATAATACCTGTTCGATTTGGAAATTTCCCCTCCTTTGAACAAAAAAAGTCGAAAAAAGTCGATTTTCGTCAAAAAAAATTTTTCGAGTTTGCATCAAATCTCGACGTTTCATGCAGTTTAAAGTCATTTGGCATCGAAAATACAAAGTCGATTTTGAAATTTTCCTTTACTCCCCCCTTTGAACAAAAATCGTCAAAAAAAGTCAATTTTCGTTAAAAAATTTTTTCGAGATAGCATCAAATTTTGATGCCTTATGCATTTTAAAGTCATTTGGCATCAATAATACCTGTTCGATTTGGAAATTTCCCCTCCTTTGAACAAAAAAAGTCGAAAAAAGTCGATTTTCGTCAAAAATTTTTTTTCGAGTTTGCATCAAATCTCGACGTTTCATGCAGTTTAAAGTCATTTGGCATCGAAAATACAAAGTCGATTTTGAAATTTTCCTTTACTCCCCCCTTTGAACAAAAATCGTCAAAAAAGTCAATTTTCGTTAAAAAAAAATTTTCGAGATAGCATCAAATTTTGATGCCTTATGCATTTTAAAGTCATTTGGCATCAATAATACCTGTTCGATTTGGAAATTTCCCCTCCATTGAACAAAAAAAGTCGAAAAAAGTCGATTTTCGTCAAAAATTTTTTTTCGAGTTTGCATCAAATCTCGACGTTTCATGCAGTTTAAAGTCATTTGGCATCGAAAATACAAAGTCGATTTTGAAATTTTCCTTTACTCCCCCCTTTGAACAAAAATCGTCAAAAAAAGTCAATTTTCGTTAAAAAAATTTTTTCGAGTTTGCATCAAATCTCGACGTTTCATGCAGTTTAAAGTCATTTGGCATCGAAAATACAAAGTCGATTTTGAAATTTTCCTTTACTCCCCCCTTTGAACAAAAATCGTCAAAAAAAGTCAATTTTCGTTAAAAAAAATTTTTCGAGATAGCATCAAATTTTGATGCCTTATGCATTTTAAAGTCATTTGACATCAATAATACCTGTTCGATTTGGAAATTTCCCCTCCTTTGAACAAAAAAAGTCGAAAAAAGTCGATTTTCGTCAAAAAAAATTTTTCGAGTTTGCATCAAATCTCGACGTTTCATGCAGTTTAAAGTCATTTGGCATCGAAAATACAAAGTCGATTTTGAAATTTTCCTTTACTCCCCCCTTTGAACAAAAATCGTCAAAAAAAGTCAATTTTCGTTAAAAAATTTTTTTCGAGATAGCATCAAATTTTGATGCCTTATGCATTTTAAAGTCATTTGGCATCAATAATACCTGTTCGATTTGGAAATTTCCCCTCCTTTGAACAAAAAAAGTCGAAAAAAGTCGATTTTCGTCAAAAAAATTTTTTCGAGTTTGCATCAAATCTCGACGTTTCATGCAGTTTAAAGTCATTTGGCATCGAAAATACAAAGTCGATTTTGAAATTTTCCTTTACTCCCCCCTTTGAACAAAAATCGTCAAAAAAAGTCAATTTTCGTTAAAAAATTTTTTTCGAGATAGCATCAAATTTTGATGCCCTATGCATTTTAAAGTCATTTGGCATCAATAATACCTGTTCGATTTGGAAATTTCCCCTCCTTTGAACAAAAAAAGTCGAAAAAAGTCGATTTTCGTCAAAAAAAATTTTTCGAGCTTGCATCAAATTTTGATGCCTTATGCATTTTAAAGTCATTTGGCATCAATAATACCTGTTCGATTTGGAAATTTCCCCTCCTTTGAACAAAAAAAGTCGAAAAAAGTCGATTTTCGTCAAAAAAATTTTTTCGAGTTTGCATCAAATCTCGACGTTTCATGCAGTTTAAAGTCATTTGGCATCGAAAATACAAAGTCGATTTTGAAATTTTCCTTTACTCCCCCCTTTGAACAAAAATCGTCAAAAAAAGTCAATTTTCGTTAAAAAAAATTTTTCGAGATAGCATCAAATTTTGATGCCTTATGCATTTTAAAGTCATTTGACATCAATAATACCTGTTCGATTTCGAAATTTCCCCTCCTTTGAACAAAAAAAGTCGAAAAAAGTCGATTTTCGTCAAAAAAATTTTTTCGAGTTTGCATCAAATCTCGACGTTTCATGCAGTTTAAAGTCATTTGGCATCGAAAATACAAAGTCGATTTTGAAATTTTCCTTTACTCCCCCCTTTGAACAAAAATCGTCAAAAAAAGTCAATTTTCGTTAAAAAATTTTTTTCGAGATAGCATCAAATTTTGATGCCTCATGCATTTTAAAGTCATTTGGCATCAATAATACCTGTTCGATTTGGAAATTTCCCCTCCTTTGAACAAAAAAAGTCGAAAAAAGTCGATTTTCGTCAAAAAAAAATTTTCGAGTTTGCATCAAATCTCGACGTTTCATGCAGTTTAAAGTCATTTGGCATCGAAAATACAAAGTCGATTTTGAAATTTTCCTTTACTCCCCCCTTTGAACAAAAATCGTCAAAAAAAGTCAATTTTCGTTAAAAAAAATTTTTCGAGATAGCATCAAATTTTGATGCCCTATGCATTTTAAAGTCATTTGGCATCAATAATACCTGTTCGATTTGGAAATTTCCCCTCCTTTGAACAAAAAAAGTCGAAAAAAGTCGATTTTCGTCAAAAATTTTTTTTCGAGTTTGCATCAAATCTCGACGTTTCATGCAGTTTAAAGTCATTTGGCATCGAAAATACAAAGTCGATTTTGAAATTTTCCTTTACTCCCCCCTTTGAACAAAAATCGTCAAAAAAAGTCAATTATCGTTAAAAAATTTTTTTCGAGATAGCATCAAATTTTGATGCCTCATGCATTTTAAAGTCATTTGGCATCAATAATACCTGTTCGATTTGGAAATTTCCCCTCCTTTGAACAAAAAAAGTCGAAAAAAGTCGATTTTCGTCAAAAAAAATTTTTCGAGTTTGCATCAAATCTCGACGTTTCATGCAGTTTAAAGTCATTTGGCATCGAAAATACAAAGTCGATTTTGAAATTTTCCTTTACTCCCCCCTTTGAACAAAAATCGTCAAAAAAAGTCAATTTTCGTTAAAAAAAATTTTTCGAGATAGCATCAAATTTTGATGCCTTATGCATTTTAAAGTCATTTGGCATCAATAATACCTGTTCGATTTGGAAATTTCCCCTCCTTTGAACAAAAAAAGTCGAAAAAAGTCGATTTTCGTCAAAAATTTTTTTTCGAGTTTGCATCAAATCTCGACGTTTCATGCAGTTTAAAGTCATTTGGCATCGAAAATACAAAGTCGATTTTGAAATTTTCCTTTACTCCCCCCTTTGAACAAAAATCGTCAAAAAAAGTCAATTTTCGTTAAAAAAATTTTTTCGAGATAGCATCAAATTTTGATGCCTTATGCATTTTAAAGTCATTTGACATCAATAATACCTGTTCGATTTCGAAATTTCCCCTCCTTTGAACAAAAAAAGTCGAAAAAAGTAAATTTTCGTCAAAAAAATTTTTTCGAGTTTGCATCAAATCTCGACGTTTCATGCAGTTTAAAGTCATTTGGCATCGAAAATACAAAGTCGATTTTGAAATTTTCCTTTACTCCCCCCTTTGAACAAAAATCGTCAAAAAAAGTCAATTTTCGTTAAAAAAAATTTTTCCAGATAGCATCAAATTTTGATGCCTCATGCATTTTAAAGTCATTTGGCATCAATAATACCTGTTCGATTTGGAAATTTCCCCTCCTTTGAACAAAAAAAGTCGAAAAAAGTCGATTTTCGTCAAAAAAAAATTTTCGAGTTTGCATCAAATCTCGACGTTTCATGCAGTTTAAAGTCATTTGGCATCGAAAATACAAAGTCGATTTTGAAATTTTCCTTTACTCCCCCCTTTGAACAAAAATCGTCAAAAAAAGTCAATTTTCGTTAAAAAAAAATTTTCGAGATAGCATCAAATTTTGATGCCTTATGCATTTTAAAGTCATTTGACATCAATAATACCTGTTCGATTTGGAAATTTCCCCTCCTTTGAACAAAAAAAGTCGAAAAAAGTCGATTTTCGTCAAATATTTTTTTTCGAGTTTGCATCAAATCTCGACGTTTCATGCAGTTTAAAGTCATTTGGCATCGAAAATACAAAGTCGATTTTGAAATTTTCCTTTACTCCCCCCTTTGAACAAAAATCGTCAAAAAAAGTCAATTTTCGTTAAAAAAAAATTTTCGAGATAGCATCAAATTTTGATGCCTTATGCATTTTAAAGTCATTTGACATCAATAATACCTGTTCGATTTGGAAATTTCCCCTCCTTTGGACAAAAAAAGTCGAAAAAAGTCGATTTTCGTCAAAAAAATTTTTTCGAGTTTGCATCAAATCTCGACGTTTCATGCAGTTTAAAGTCATTTGGCATCGAAAATACAAAGTCGATTTTGAAATTTTCCTTTACTCCCCCCTTTGAACAAAAATCGTCAAAAAAAGTCAATTTTCGTTAAAAAAAAATTTTCGAGATAGCATCAAATTTTGATGCCTTATGCATTTTAAAGTCATTTGACATCAATAATACCTGTTCGATTTGGAAATTTCCCCTCCTTTGAACAAAAAAAGTCGAAAAAAGTCGATTTTCGTCAAATATTTTTTTTCGAGTTTGCATCAAATCTCGACGTTTCATGCAGTTTAAAGTCATTTGGCATCGAAAATACAAAGTCGATTTTGAAATTTTCCTTTACTCCCCCCTTTGAACAAAAATCGTCAAAAAAAGTCAATTTTCGTTAAAAAAATTTTTTTGAGATAGCACCAAATTTTGATGCCTTATGCATTTTAAAGTCATTTGACATCAATAATACCTGTTCGATTTGGAAATTTCCCCTCCTTTGAACAAAAAAAGTCGAAAAAAGTCGATTTTCGTCAAAAAAAAAATTTCGAGTTTGCATCAAATCTCGACGTTTCATGCAGTTTAAAGTCATTTGGCATCGAAAATACAAAGTCGATTTTGAAATTTTCCTTTACTCCCCCCTTTGAACAAAAATCGTCAAAAAAAGTCAATTTTCGTTAAAAAAAATTTTTCGAGATAGCATCAAATTTTGATGCCCTATGCATTTTAAAGTCATTTGGCATCAATAATACCTGTTCGATTTGGAAATTTCCCCTCCTTTGAACAAAAAAAGTCGAAAAAAGTCGATTTTCGTCAAAAAAAATTTTTCGAGTTTGCATCAAATCTCGACGTTTCATGCAGTTTAAAGTCATTTGGCATCGAAAATACAAAGTCGATTTTGAAATTTTCCTTTACTCCCCCCTTTGAACAAAAATCGTCAAAAAAAGTCAATTTTCGTTAAAAATTTTTTTCGAGATAGCATCAAATTTTGATGCCTTATGCATTTTAAAGTCATTTGGCATCAATAATACCTGTTCGATTTGGAAATTTCCCCTCCTTTGAACAAAATAAGTCGAAAAAAGTCGATTTTCGTCAAAAAATTTTTTTCGAGTTTGCATCAAATCTCGACGTTTCATGCAGTTTAAAGTCATTTGGCATCGAAAATACAAAGTCGATTTTGAAATTTTCCTTTACTCCCCCCTTTGAACAAAAATCGTCAAAAAAAGTCAATTTTCGTTAAAAAAAATTTTTCGAGATAGCATCAAATTTTGATGCCTTATGCATTTTAAAGTCATTTGACATCAATAATACCTGTTCGATTTGGAAATTTCCCCTCCTTTGGACAAAAAAAGTCGAAAAAAGTCGATTTTCGTCAAAAAAAATTTTTCGAGTTTGCATCAAATCTCGACGTTTCATGCAGTTTAAAGTCATTTGGCATCGAAAATACAAAGTCGATTTTGAAATTTTCCTTTACTCCCCCCTTTGAACAAAAATCGTCAAAAAAAGTCAATTTTCGTTAAAAAAATTTTTTCGAGATAGCATCAAATTTTGATGCCTTATGCATTTTAAAGTCATTTGGCATCAATAATACCTGTTCGATTTGGAAATTTCCCCTCCTTTGAACAAAAAAAGTCGAAAAAAGTCGATTTTCGTCAAAAAAAATTTTTCGAGTTTGCATCAAATCTCGACGTTTCATGCAGTTTAAAGTCATTTGGCATCGAAAATACAAAGTCGATTTTGAAATTTTCCTTTACTCCCCTCTTTGAACAAAAATCGTCAAAAAAAGTCAATTTTCGTTAAAAAAAAATTTTCGAAATAGCATCAAATTTTGATGCCTTATGCATTTTAAAGTCATTTGGCATCAATAATACCTGTTCGATTTGGAAATTTCCCCTCCTTTGAACAAAAAAAGTCGAAAAAAGTCGATTTTCGTCAAAAAATTTTTTTCGAGTTTGCATCAAATCTCGACGTTTCATGCAGTTTAAAGTCATTTGGCATCGAAAATACAAAGTCGATTTTGAAATTTTCCTTTACTCCCCCCTTTGAACAAAAATCGTCAAAAAAGTCAATTTTCGTTAAAAAAAAATTTTCGAGATAGCATCAAATTTTGATGCCTTATGCATTTTAAAGTCATTTGGCATCAATAATACCTGTTCGATTTGGAAATTTCCCCTCCTTTGAACAAAAAAAGTCGAAAAAAGTCGATTTTCGTCAAAAAAAAATTTTCGAGTTTGCATCAAATCTCGACGTTTCATGCAGTTTAAAGTCATTTGGCATCGAAAATACAAAGTCGATTTTGAAATTTTCCTTTACTCCCCCCTTTGAACAAAAATCGTCAAAAAAAGTCAATTTTCGTTAAAAAATTTTTTTCGAGATAGCATCAAATTTTGATGCCTTATGCATTTTAAAGTCATTTGGCATCAATAATACCTGTTCGATTTGGAAATTTCCCCTCCTTTGAACAAAAAAAGTCGATTTTCGTCAAAAAATTTTTTTCGAGTTTGCATCAAATCTCGACGTTTCATGCAGTTTAAAGTCATTTGGCATCGAAAATACAAAGTCGATTTTGAAATTTTCCTTTACTCCCCCCTTTGAACAAAAATCGTCAAAAAAAGTCAATTTTCGTTAAAAAAAATTTTTTCGAGATAGCATCAAATTTTGATGCCTTATGCATTTTAAAGTCATTTGGCATCAATAATACCTGTTCGATTTGGAAATTTCCCCTCCTTTGAACAAAAAAAGTCGATTTTCGTCAAAAAAATTTTTTCGAGTTTGCATCAAATCTCGACGTTTCATGCAGTTTAAAGTCATTTGGCATCGAAAATACAAAGTCGATTTTGAAATTTTCCTTTACTCCCCCCTTTGAACAAAAATCGTCAAAAAAAGTCAATTTTCGTTAAAAAAAATTTTTCGAGATGGCATCAAATTTTGATGCCTTATGCATTTTAAAGTCATTTGGCATCAATAATACCTGTTCGATTTGGAAATTTCCCCTCCTTTGAACAAAAAAAGTCGAAAAAAGTCGATTTTCGTCAAAAAAAAATTTTCGAGTTTGCATCAAATCTCGACGTTTCATGCAGTTTAAAGTCATTTGGCATCGAAAATACAAAGTCGATTTTGAAATTTTCCTTTACTCCCCCCTTTGAACAAAAATCGTCAAAAAAAGTCAATTTTCGTTAAAAAATTTTTTTCGAGATAGCATCAAATTTTGATGCCTTATGCATTTTAAAGTCATTTGGCATCAATAATACCTGTTCGATTTGGAAATTTCCCCTCCTTTGAACAAAAAAAGTCGATTTTCGTCAAAAAATTTTTTTCGAGTTTGCATCAAATCTCGACGTTTCATGCAGTTTAAAGTCATTTGGCATCGAAAATACAAAGTCGATTTTGAAATTTTCCTTTACTCCCCCCTTTGAACAAAAATCGTCAAAAAAAGTCAATTTTCGTTAAAAAAATTTTTTCGAGATAGCATCAAATTTTGATGCCTTATGCATTTTAAAGTCATTTGGCATCAATAATACCTGTTCGATTTGGAAATTTCCCCTCCTTTGAACAAAAAAAGTCGATTTTCGTCAAAAAAATTTTTTCGAGTTTGCATCAAATCTCGACGTTTCATGCAGTTTAAAGTCATTTGGCATCGAAAATACAAAGTCGATTTTGAAATTTTCCTTTACTCCCCCCTTTGAACAAAAATCGTCAAAAAAAGTCAATTTTCGTTAAAAAAATTTTTTCGAGATAGCATCAAATTTTGATGCCTTATGCATTTTAAAGTCATTTGGCATCAATAATACCTGTTCGATTTGGAAATTTCCCCTCCTTTGAACAAAAAAAGTCGAAAAAAGTCGATTTTCGTCAAAAAAAATTTTTCGAGTTTGCATCAAATCTCGACGTTTCATGCAGTTTAAAGTCATTTGGCATCGAAAATACAAAGTCGATTTTGAAATTTTCCTTTACTCCCCCCCTTGATCAAAAATCGTCAAAAAAAGTCAATTTTCGTTAAAAAATTTTTTTCGAGATGGCATCAAATTTTGATGCCTTATGCATTTTAAAGTCATTTGGCATCAATAATACCTGTTCGATTTGGAAATTTCCCCTCCTTTGAACAAAAAAAGTCGAAAAAAGTCGATTTTCGTCAAAAAAAATTTTTCGAGTTTGCATCAAATCTCGACGTTTCATGCAGTTTAAAGTCATTTGGCATCGAAAATACAAAGTCGATTTTGAAATTTTCCTTTACTCCCCCCTTTGAACAAAAATCGTCAAAAAAAGTCAATTTTCGTTAAAAAAAATTTTTCGAGATAGCATCAAATTTTGATGCCCTATGCATTTTAAAGTCATTTGACATCAATAATACCTGTTCGATTTGGAAATTTCCCCTCCTTTGAACAAAAAAAGTCGATTTTCGTCAAAAAAAAATTTTCGAGTTTGCATCAAATCTCGACGTTTCATGCAGTTTAAAGTCATTTGGCATCGAAAATACAAAGTCGATTTTGAAATTTTCCTTTACTCCCCCCTTTGAACAAAAATCGTCAAAAAAGTCAATTTTCGTTAAAAAAAATTTTTCGAGATAGCATCAAATTTTGATGCCTTATGCATTTTAAAGTCATTTGACATCAATAATACCTGTTCGATTTGGAAATTTCCCCTCCTTTGAACAAAAAAAGTCGAAAAAAGTCGATTTTCGTGAAAAATTTTTTTTCGAGTTTGCATCAAATCTCGACGTTTCATGCAGTTTAAAGTCATTTGGCATCGAAAATACAAAGTCGATTTTGAAATTTTCCTTTACTCCCCCCCTTGATCAAAAATCGTCAAAAAAAGTCAATTTTCGTTAAAAAAATTTTTTCGAGATGGCATCAAATTTTGATGCCTTATGCATTTTAAAGTCATTTGGCATCAATAATACCTGTTCGATTTGGAAATTTCCCCTCCTTTGAACAAAAAAAGTCGATTTTCGTCAAAAAAAATTTTTCGAGTTTGCATCAAATCTCGACGTTTCATGCAGTTTAAAGTCATTTGGCATCGAAAATACAAAGTCGATTTTGAAATTTTCCTTTACTCCCCCCCTTGATCAAAAATCGTCAAAAAAAGTCAATTTTCGTTAAAAATTTTTTTTCGAGATGGCATCAAATTTTGATGCCTTATGCATTTTAAAGTCATTTGGCATCAATAATACCTGTTCGATTTGGAAATTTCCCCTCCTTTGAACAAAAAAAGTCGAAAAAAGTCGATTTTCGTCAAAAAAAATTTTTCGAGTTTGCATCAAATCTCGACGTTTCATGCAGTTTAAAGTCATTTGGCATCGAAAATACAAAGTCGATTTTGAAATTTTCCTTTACTCCCCCCTTTGAACAAAAATCGTCAAAAAAAGTCAATTTTCGTTAAAAAAAATTTTTCGAGATAGCATCAAATTTTGATGCCCTATGCATTTTAAAGTCATTTGACATCAATAATACCTGTTCGATTTGGAAATTTCCCCTCCTTTGAACAAAAAAGTCGATTTTCGTCAAAAAAAATTTTTCGAGTTTGCATCAAATCTCGACGTTTCATGCAGTTTAAAGTCATTTGGCATCGAAAATACAAAGTCGATTTTGAAATTTTCCTTTACTCCCCCCTTTGAACAAAAATCGTCAAAAAAAGTCAATTTTCGTTAAAAAAAATTTTTCGAGATAGCATCAAATTTTGATGCCCTATGCATTTTAAAGTCATTTGACATCAATAATACCTGTTCGATTTGGAAATTTCCCCTCCTTTGAACAAAAAAAGTCGATTTTCGTCAAAAAAAAATTTTCGAGTTTGCATCAAATCTCGACGTTTCATGCAGTTTAAAGTCATTTGGCATCGAAAATACAAAGTCGATTTTGAAATTTTCCTTTACTCCCCCCTTTGAACAAAAATCGTCAAAAAAGTCAATTTTCGTTAAAAAAAATTTTTCGAGATAGCATCAAATTTTGATGCCTTATGCATTTTAAAGTCATTTGACATCAATAATACCTGTTCGATTTGGAAATTTCCCCTCCTTTGAACAAAAAAAGTCGAAAAAAGTCGATTTTCGTGAAAAATTTTTTTTCGAGTTTGCATCAAATCTCGACGTTTCATGCAGTTTAAAGTCATTTGGCATCGAAAATACAAAGTCGATTTTGAAATTTTCCTTTACTCCCCCCCTTGATCAAAAATCGTCAAAAAAAGTCAATTTTCGTTAAAAAAATTTTTTCGAGATGGCATCAAATTTTGATGCCTTATGCATTTTAAAGTCATTTGGCATCAATAATACCTGTTCGATTTGGAAATTTCCCCTCCTTTGAACAAAAAAAGTCGATTTTCGTCAAAAAAAATTTTTCGAGTTTGCATCAAATCTCGACGTTTCATGCAGTTTAAAGTCATTTGGCATCGAAAATACAAAGTCGATTTTGAAATTTTCCTTTACTCCCCCCCTTGATCAAAAATCGTCAAAAAAAGTCAATTTTCGTTAAAAATTTTTTTTCGAGATGGCATCAAATTTTGATGCCTTATGCATTTTAAAGTCATTTGGCATCAATAATACCTGTTCGATTTGGAAATTTCCCCTCCTTTGAACAAAAAAAGTCGAAAAAAGTCGATTTTCGTCAAAAAAAATTTTTCGAGTTTGCATCAAATCTCGACGTTTCATGCAGTTTAAAGTCATTTGGCATCGAAAATACAAAGTCGATTTTGAAATTTTCCTTTACTCCCCCCTTTGAACAAAAATCGTCAAAAAAAGTCAATTTTCGTTAAAAAAAATTTTTCGAGATAGCATCAAATTTTGATGCCCTATGCATTTTAAAGTCATTTGACATCAATAATACCTGTTCGATTTGGAAATTTCCCCTCCTTTGAACAAAAAAGTCGATTTTCGTCAAAAAAAAATTTTCGAGTTTGCATCAAATCTCGACGTTTCATGCAGTTTAAAGTCATTTGGCATCGAAAATACAAAGTCGATTTTGAAATTTTCCTTTACTCCCCCCTTTGAACAAAAATCGTCAAAAAAAGTCAATTTTCGTTAAAAAAAATTTTTTCGAGATAGCATCAAATTTTGATGCCTTATGCATTTTAAAGTCATTTGGCATCAATAATACCTGTTCGATTTGGAAATTTCCCCTCCTTTGAACAAAAAAAGTCGAAAAAAGTCGATTTTCGTCAAAAAAAATTTTTCGAGTTTGCATCAAATCTCGACGTTTCATGCAGTTTAAAGTCATTTGGCAACGAAAATACAAAGTCGATTTTGAAATTTTCCTTTACTCCCCCCTTTGAACAAAAATCGTCAAAAAAAGTTAATTTTCGTTAAAAAAAATTTTTCGAGATAGCATCAAATTTTGATGCCTTATGCATTTTAAAGTCATTTGACATCAATAATACCTGTTCGATTTGGAAATTTCCCCTCCTTTGAACAAAAAAAGTCGAAAAAAGTCGATTTTCGTCAAAAAAAATTTTTCGAGTTTGCATCAAATCTCGACGTTTCATGCAGTTTAAAGTCATTTGGCATCGAAAATACAAAGTCGATTTTGAAATTTTCCTTTACTCCCCCCTTTGAACAAAAATCGTCAAAAAAAGTCAATTTTCGTTAAAAAAAAATTTGTCGAGATAGCATCAAATTTTGATGCCCTATGCATTTTAAAGTCATTTGGCATCAATAATACCTGTTCGATTTGGAAATTTCCCCTCCTTTGAACAAAAAAAGTCGAAAAAAGTCGATTTTCGTCAAAAAAAATTTTTCGAGTTTGCATCAAATCTCGACGTTTCATGCAGTTTAAAGTCATTTGGCATCGAAAATACAAAGTCGATTTTGAAATTTTCCTTTACTCCCCCCTTTGAACAAAAATCGTCAAAAAAGTCAATTTTCGTTAAAAAAAATTTTTCGAGATAGCATCAAATTTTGATGCCTTATGCATTTTAAAGTCATTTGGCATCAATAATACCTGTTCGATTTGGAAATTTCCCCTCCTTTGAACAAAAAAAGTCGAAAAAAGTCGATTTTCGTCAAAAAAATTTTTTCGAGTTTGCATCAAATCTCGACGTTTCATGCAGTTTAAAGTCATTTGGCATCGAAAATACAAAGTCGATTTTGAAATTTTCCTTTACTCCCCCCTTTGAACAAAAATCGTCAAAAAAAGTCAATTTTCGTTAAAAAAATTTTTCGAGATAGCATCAAATTTTGATGCCTTATGCATTTTAAAGTCATTTGGCATCAATAATACCTGTTCGATTTGGAAATTTCCCCTCCTTTGAACAAAAAAAGTCGAAAAAAGTCGATTTTCGTCAAAAAAATTTTTTCGAGTTTGCATCAAATCTCGACGTTTCATGCAGTTTAAAGTCATTTGGCATCGAAAATACAAAGTCGATTTTGAAATTTTCCTTTACTCCCCCCTTTGAACAAAAATCGTCAAAAAAAGTCAATTTTCGTTAAAAAAAATTTTCGAGATAGCATCAAATTTTGATGCCTTATGCATTTTAAAGTCATTTGGCATCAATAATACCTGTTCGATTTGGAAATTTCCCCTCCTTTGAACAAAAAAAGTCGAAAAAAGTCGATTTTCGTCAAAAAAAATTTTTCGAGTTTGCATCAAATCTCGACGTTTCATGCAGTTTAAAGTCATTTGGCAACGAAAATACAAAGTCGATTTTGAAATTTTCCTTTACTCCCCCCTTTGAACAAAAATCGTCAAAAAAAGTCAATTTTCGTTAAAAAAAATTTTTCGAGATAGCATCAAATTTTGATGCCTTATGCATTTTAAAGTCATTTGACATCAATAATACCTGTTCGATTTGGAAATTTCCCCTCCTTTGAACAAAAAAAGTCGAAAAAAGTCGATTTTCGTCAAAAAAAATTTTTCGAGTTTGCATCAAATCTCGACGTTTCATGCAGTTTAAAGTCATTTGGCATCGAAAATACAAAGTCGATTTTGAAATTTTCCTTTACTCCCCCCTTTGAACAAAAATCGTCAAAAAAAGTCAATTTTCGTTAAAAAATTTTTTCGAGATAGCATCAAATTTTGATGCCTTGTGCATTTTAAAGTCATTTGGCATCAATAATACCTGTTCGATTTGGAAATTTCCCCTCCTTTGAACAAAAAAAGTCGAAAAAAGTCGATTTTCGTCAAAAATTTTTTTTCGAGTTTGCATCAAATCTCGACGTTTCATGCAGTTTAAAGTCATTTGGCATCGAAAATACAAAGTCGATTTTGAAATTTTCCTTTACTCCCCCCTTTGAACAAAAATCGTCAAAAAAGTCAATTTTCGTTAAAAAAAAATTTTCGAGATAGCATCAAATTTTGATGCCTTATGCATTTTAAAGTCATTTGGCATCAATAATACCTGTTCGATTTGGAAATTTCCCCTCCATTGAACAAAAAAAGTCGAAAAAAGTCGATTTTCGTCAAAAATTTTTTTTCGAGTTTGCATCAAATCTCGACGTTTCATGCAGTTTAAAGTCATTTGGCATCGAAAATACAAAGTCGATTTTGAAATTTTCCTTTACTCCCCCCTTTGAACAAAAATCGTCAAAAAAAGTCAATTTTCGTTAAAAAAATTTTTTCGAGTTTGCATCAAATCTCGACGTTTCATGCAGTTTAAAGTCATTTGGCATCGAAAATACAAAGTCGATTTTGAAATTTTCCTTTACTCCCCCCTTTGAACAAAAATCGTCAAAAAAAGTCAATTTTCGTTAAAAAAATTTTTTCGAGATAGCATCAAATTTTGATGCCTTATGCATTTTAAAGTCATTTGACATCAATAATACCTGTTCGATTTGGAAATTTCCCCTCCTTTGAACAAAAAAAGTCGAAAAAAGTCGATTTTCGTCAAAAAAAATTTTTCGAGTTTGCATCAAATCTCGACGTTTCATGCAGTTTAAAGTCATTTGGCATCGAAAATACAAAGTCGATTTTGAAATTTTCCTTTACTCCCCCCTTTGAACAAAAATCGTCAAAAAAAGTCAATTTTCGTTAAAAAATTTTTTTCGAGATAGCATCAAATTTTGATGCCTTATGCATTTTAAAGTCATTTGGCATCAATAATACCTGTTCGATTTGGAAATTTCCCCTCCTTTGAACAAAAAAAGTCGAAAAAAGTCGATTTTCGTCAAAAAATTTTTTTCGAGTTTGCATCAAATCTCGACGTTTCATGCAGTTTAAAGTCATTTGGCATCGAAAATACAAAGTCGATTTTGAAATTTTCCTTTACTCCCCCCTTTGAACAAAAATCGTCAAAAAAAGTCAATTTTCGTTAAAAAATTTTTTTCGAGATAGCATCAAATTTTGATGCCTCATGCATTTTAAAGTCATTTGGCATCAATAATACCTGTTCGATTTGGAAATTTCCCCTCCTTTGAACAAAAAAAGTCGAAAAAAGTCGATTTTCGTCAAAAAAAAATTTTCGAGTTTGCATCAAATCTCGACGTTTCATGCAGTTTAAAGTCATTTGGCATCGAAAATACAAAGTCGATTTTGAAATTTTCCTTTACTCCCCCCTTTGAACAAAAATCGTCAAAAAAAGTCAATTTTCGTTAAAAAAATTTTTTCGAGATAGCATCAAATTTTGATGCCCTATGCATTTTAAAGTCATTTGGCATCAATAATACCTGTTCGATTTGGAAATTTCCCCTCCTTTGAACAAAAAAAGTCGAAAAAAGTCGATTTTCGTCAAAAAAAATTTTTCGAGCTTGCATCAAATTTTGATGCCTTATGCATTTTAAAGTCATTTGGCATCAATAATACCTGTTCGATTTGGAAATTTCCCCTCCTTTGAACAAAAAAAGTCGAAAAAAGTCGATTTTCGTCAAAAAAATTTTTTCGAGTTTGCATCAAATCTCGACGTTTCATGCAGTTTAAAGTCATTTGGCATCGAAAATACAAAGTCGATTTTGAAATTTTCCTTTACTCCCCCCTTTGAACAAAAATCGTCAAAAAAAGTCAATTTTCGTTAAAAAAAATTTTTCGAGATAGCATCAAATTTTGATGCCTTATGCATTTTAAAGTCATTTGACATCAATAATACCTGTTCGATTTCGAAATTTCCCCTCCTTTGAACAAAAAAAGTCGAAAAAAGTCGATTTTCGTCAAAAAAATTTTTTCGAGTTTGCATCAAATCTCGACGTTTCATGCAGTTTAAAGTCATTTGGCATCGAAAATACAAAGTCGATTTTGAAATTTTCCTTTACTCCCCCCTTTGAACAAAAATCGTCAAAAAAAGTCAATTTTCGTTAAAAAATTTTTTTCGAGATAGCATCAAATTTTGATGCCTCATGCATTTTAAAGTCATTTGGCATCAATAATACCTGTTCGATTTGGAAATTTCCCCTCCTTTGAACAAAAAAAGTCGAAAAAAGTCGATTTTCGTCAAAAAAAAATTTTCGAGTTTGCATCAAATCTCGACGTTTCATGCAGTTTAAAGTCATTTGGCATCGAAAATACAAAGTCGATTTTGAAATTTTCCTTTACTCCCCCCTTTGAACAAAAATCGTCAAAAAAAGTCAATTTTCGTTAAAAAAAATTTTTCGAGATAGCATCAAATTTTGATGCCCTATGCATTTTAAAGTCATTTGGCATCAATAATACCTGTTCGATTTGGAAATTTCCCCTCCTTTGAACAAAAAAAGTCGAAAAAAGTCGATTTTCGTCAAAAATTTTTTTTCGAGTTTGCATCAAATCTCGACGTTTCATGCAGTTTAAAGTCATTTGGCATCGAAAATACAAAGTCGATTTTGAAATTTTCCTTTACTCCCCCCTTTGAACAAAAATCGTCAAAAAAAGTCAATTATCGTTAAAAAATTTTTTTCGAGATAGCATCAAATTTTGATGCCTCATGCATTTTAAAGTCATTTGGCATCAATAATACCTGTTCGATTTGGAAATTTCCCCTCCTTTGAACAAAAAAAGTCGAAAAAAGTCGATTTTCGTCAAAAAAAATTTTTCGAGTTTGCATCAAATCTCGACGTTTCATGCAGTTTAAAGTCATTTGGCATCGAAAATACAAAGTCGATTTTGAAATTTTCCTTTACTCCCCCCTTTGAACAAAAATCGTCAAAAAAAGTCAATTTTCGTTAAAAAAAATTTTTCGAGATAGCATCAAATTTTGATGCCTTATGCATTTTAAAGTCATTTGGCATCAATAATACCTGTTCGATTTGGAAATTTCCCCTCCTTTGAACAAAAAAAGTCGAAAAAAGTCGATTTTCGTCAAAAATTTTTTTTCGAGTTTGCATCAAATCTCGACGTTTCATGCAGTTTAAAGTCATTTGGCATCGAAAATACAAAGTCGATTTTGAAATTTTCCTTTACTCCCCCCTTTGAACAAAAATCGTCAAAAAAAGTCAATTTTCGTTAAAAAAAATTTTTCGAGATAGCATCAAATTTTGATGCCTTATGCATTTTAAAGTCATTTGACATCAATAATACCTGTTCGATTTCGAAATTTCCCCTCCTTTGAACAAAAAAAGTCGAAAAAAGTAAATTTTCGTCAAAAAAATTTTTTCGAGTTTGCATCAAATCTCGACGTTTCATGCAGTTTAAAGTCATTTGGCATCGAAAATACAAAGTCGATTTTGAAATTTTCCTTTACTCCCCCCTTTGAACAAAAATCGTCAAAAAAAGTCAATTTTCGTTAAAAAAAATTTTTCCAGATAGCATCAAATTTTGATGCCTCATGCATTTTAAAGTCATTTGGCATCAATAATACCTGTTCGATTTGGAAATTTCCCCTCCTTTGAACAAAAAAAGTCGAAAAAAGTCGATTTTCGTCAAAAAAAAATTTTCGAGTTTGCATCAAATCTCGACGTTTCATGCAGTTTAAAGTCATTTGGCATCGAAAATACAAAGTCGATTTTGAAATTTTCCTTTACTCCCCCCTTTGAACAAAAATCGTCAAAAAAAGTCAATTTTCGTTAAAAAAAATTTTTCGAGATAGCATCAAATTTTGATGCCTTATGCATTTTAAAGTCATTTGACATCAATAATACCTGTTCGATTTGGAAATTTCCCCTCCTTTGAACAAAAAAAGTCGAAAAAAGTCGATTTTCGTCAAATATTTTTTTTCGAGTTTGCATCAAATCTCGACGTTTCATGCAGTTTAAAGTCATTTGGCATCGAAAATACAAAGTCGATTTTGAAATTTTCCTTTACTCCCCCCTTTGAACAAAAATCGTCAAAAAAAGTCAATTTTCGTTAAAAAAAATTTTTCGAGATAGCATCAAATTTTGATGCCTTATGCATTTTAAAGTCATTTGACATCAATAATACCTGTTCGATTTGGAAATTTCCCCTCCTTTGGACAAAAAAAGTCGAAAAAAGTCGATTTTCGTCAAAAAAATTTTTTCGAGTTTGCATCAAATCTCGACGTTTCATGCAGTTTAAAGTCATTTGGCATCGAAAATACAAAGTCGATTTTGAAATTTTCCTTTACTCCCCCCTTTGAACAAAAATCGTCAAAAAAAGTCAATTTTCGTTAAAAAAAAATTTTCGAGATAGCATCAAATTTTGATGCCTTATGCATTTTAAAGTCATTTGACATCAATAATACCTGTTCGATTTGGAAATTTCCCCTCCTTTGAACAAAAAAAGTCGAAAAAAGTCGATTTTCGTCAAATATTTTTTTTCGAGTTTGCATCAAATCTCGACGTTTCATGCAGTTTAAAGTCATTTGGCATCGAAAATACAAAGTCGATTTTGAAATTTTCCTTTACTCCCCCCTTTGAACAAAAATCGTCAAAAAAAGTCAATTTTCGTTAAAAAAAATTTTTTGAGATAGCACCAAATTTTGATGCCTTATGCATTTTAAAGTCATTTGACATCAATAATACCTGTTCGATTTGGAAATTTCCCCTCCTTTGAACAAAAAAAGTCGAAAAAAGTCGATTTTCGTCAAAAAAAAAATTTCGAGTTTGCATCAAATCTCGACGTTTCATGCAGTTTAAAGTCATTTGGCATCGAAAATACAAAGTCGATTTTGAAATTTTCCTTTACTCCCCCCTTTGAACAAAAATCGTCAAAAAAAGTCAATTTTCGTTAAAAAAAATTTTTCGAGATAGCATCAAATTTTGATGCCTTATGCATTTTAAAGTCATTTGACATCAATAATACCTGTTCGATTTGGAAATTTCCCCTCCTTTGGACAAAAAAAGTCGAAAAAAGTCGATTTTCGTCAAAAAAAATTTTTCGAGTTTGCATCAAATCTCGACGTTTCATGCAGTTTAAAGTCATTTGGCATCGAAAATACAAAGTCGATTTTGAAATTTTCCTTTACTCCCCCCTTTGAACAAAAATCGTCAAAAAAAGTCAATTTTCGTTAAAAAAATTTTTTCGAGATAGCATCAAATTTTGATGCCTTATGCATTTTAAAGTCATTTGGCATCAATAATACCTGTTCGATTTGGAAATTTCCCCTCCTTTGAACAAAAAAAGTCGAAAAAAGTCGATTTTCGTCAAAAAAAATTTTTCGAGTTTGCATCAAATCTCGACGTTTCATGCAGTTTAAAGTCATTTGGCATCGAAAATACAAAGTCGATTTTGAAATTTTCCTTTACTCCCCTCTTTGAACAAAAATCGTCAAAAAAAGTCAATTTTCGTTAAAAAAAAATTTTCGAAATAGCATCAAATTTTGATGCCTTATGCATTTTAAAGTCATTTGGCATCAATAATACCTGTTCGATTTGGAAATTTCCCCTCCTTTGAACAAAAAAAGTCGAAAAAAGTCGATTTTCGTCAAAAAATTTTTTTCGAGTTTGCATCAAATCTCGACGTTTCATGCAGTTTAAAGTCATTTGGCATCGAAAATACAAAGTCGATTTTGAAATTTTCCTTTACTCCCCCCTTTGAACAAAAATCGTCAAAAAAGTCAATTTTCGTTAAAAAAAAATTTTCGAGATAGCATCAAATTTTGATGCCTTATGCATTTTAAAGTCATTTGGCATCAATAATACCTGTTCGATTTGGAAATTTCCCCTCCTTTGAACAAAAAAAGTCGAAAAAAGTCGATTTTCGTCAAAAAAAAATTTTCGAGTTTGCATCAAATCTCGACGTTTCATGCAGTTTAAAGTCATTTGGCATCGAAAATACAAAGTCGATTTTGAAATTTTCCTTTACTCCCCCCTTTGAACAAAAATCGTCAAAAAAAGTCAATTTTCGTTAAAAAATTTTTTTCGAGATAGCATCAAATTTTGATGCCTTATGCATTTTAAAGTCATTTGGCATCAATAATACCTGTTCGATTTGGAAATTTCCCCTCCTTTGAACAAAAAAAGTCGATTTTCGTCAAAAAATTTTTTTCGAGTTTGCATCAAATCTCGACGTTTCATGCAGTTTAAAGTCATTTGGCATCGAAAATACAAAGTCGATTTTGAAATTTTCCTTTACTCCCCCCTTTGAACAAAAATCGTCAAAAAAAGTCAATTTTCGTTAAAAAAAATTTTTTCGAGATAGCATCAAATTTTGATGCCTTATGCATTTTAAAGTCATTTGGCATCAATAATACCTGTTCGATTTGGAAATTTCCCCTCCTTTGAACAAAAAAAGTCGATTTTCGTCAAAAAAATTTTTTCGAGTTTGCATCAAATCTCGACGTTTCATGCAGTTTAAAGTCATTTGGCATCGAAAATACAAAGTCGATTTTGAAATTTTCCTTTACTCCCCCCTTTGAACAAAAATCGTCAAAAAAAGTCAATTTTCGTTAAAAAAATTTTTTCGAGATGGCATCAAATTTTGATGCCTTATGCATTTTAAAGTCATTTGGCATCAATAATACCTGTTCGATTTGGAAATTTCCCCTCCTTTGAACAAAAAAAGTCGAAAAAAGTCGATTTTCGTCAAAAAAAAATTTTCGAGTTTGCATCAAATCTCGACGTTTCATGCAGTTTAAAGTCATTTGGCATCGAAAATACAAAGTCGATTTTGAAATTTTCCTTTACTCCCCCCTTTGAACAAAAATCGTCAAAAAAAGTCAATTTTCGTTAAAAATTTTTTTTCGAGATAGCATCAAATTTTGATGCCTTATGCATTTTAAAGTCATTTGGCATCAATAATACCTGTTCGATTTGGAAATTTCCCCTCCTTTGAACAAAAAAAGTCGATTTTCGTCAAAAAATTTTTTTCGAGTTTGCATCAAATCTCGACGTTTCATGCAGTTTAAAGTCATTTGGCATCGAAAATACAAAGTCGATTTTGAAATTTTCCTTTACTCCCCCCTTTGAACAAAAATCGTCAAAAAAAGTCAATTTTCGTTAAAAAAAATTTTTTCGAGATAGCATCAAATTTTGATGCCTTATGCATTTTAAAGTCATTTGGCATCAATAATACCTGTTCGATTTGGAAATTTCCCCTCCTTTGAACAAAAAAAGTCGATTTTCGTCAAAAAAATTTTTTCGAGTTTGCATCAAATCTCGACGTTTCATGCAGTTTAAAGTCATTTGGCATCGAAAATACAAAGTCGATTTTGAAATTTTCCTTTACTCCCCCCTTTGAACAAAAATCGTCAAAAAAAAGTCAATTTTCGTTAAAAAAATTTTTTCGAGATAGCATCAAATTTTGATGCCTTATGCATTTTAAAGTCATTTGACATCAATAATACCTGTTCGATTTGGAAATTTCCCCTCCTTTGAACAAAAAAAGTCGAAAAAAATCGATTTTCGTCAAAAAAATTTTTTCGAGTTTGCATCAAATCTCGACGTTTCATGCAGTTTAAAGTCATTTGGCATCGAAAATACAAAGTCGATTTTGAAATTTTCCTTTACTCCCCCCTTTGAACAAAAATCGTCAAAAAAAGTCAATTTTCGTTAAAAAAATTTTTTCGAGATAGCATCAAATTTTGATGCCTTATGCATTTTAAAGTCATTTGGCATCAATAATACCTGTTCGATTTCGAAATTTCCCCTCCTTTGAACAAAAAAAGTCGAAAAAAGTCGATTTTCGTCAAAAAATTTTTTTCGAGTTTGCATCAAATCTCGACGTTTCATGCAGTTTAAAGTCATTTGGCATCGAAAATACAAAGTCGATTTTGAAATTTTCCTTTACTCCCCCTTTGAACAAAAATCGTCAAAAAAAAGTCAATTTTCGTTAAAAAAAATTTTTCGAGATGGCATCAAATTTTGATGCCTTATGCATTTTAAAGTCATTTGACATCAATAATACCTGTTCGATTTGGAAATTTCCCCTCCTTTGAACAAAAAAAGTCGAAAAAAGTCGATTTTCGTCAAAAAAAATTTTTCGAGTTTGCATCAAATCTCGACGTTTCATGCAGTTTAAAGTCATTTGGCATCGAAAATACAAAGTCGATTTTGAAATTTTCCTTTACTCCCCCCTTTGAACAAAAATCGTCAAAAAAAGTCAATTTTCGTTAAAAAAATTTTTTCGAGATAGCATCAAATTTTGATGCCTTATGCATTTTAAAGTCATTTGACATCAATAATACCTGTTCGATTTGGAAATTTCCCCTCCTTTGGACAAAAAAAGTCGAAAAAAGTCGATTTTCGTCAAAAAATTTTTTTCGAGTTTGCATCAAATCTCGACGTTTCATGCAGTTTAAAGTCATTTGGCATCGAAAATACAAAGTCGATTTTGAAATTTTCCTTTACTCCCCCCTTTGAACAAAAATCGTCAAAAAAAGTCAATTTTCGTTAAAAAAAAATTTTCGAGATAGCATCAAATTTTGATGCCTTATGCATTTTAAAGTCATTTGGCATCAATAATACCTGTTCGATTTGGAAATTTCCCCTCCTTTGAACAAAAAAAGTCGAAAAAAGTCGATTTTCGTCAAAAAAAATTTTTCGAGTTTGCATCAAATCTCGACGTTTCATGCAGTTTAAAGTCATTTGGCATCGAAAATACAAAGTCGATTTTGAAATTTTCCTTTACTCCCCCCTTTGAACAAAAATCGTCAAAAAAAGTCAATTTTCGTTAAAAAAAAATTTTCGAGATAGCATCAAATTTTGATGCCTTATGCATTTTAAAGTCATTTGGCATCAATAATACCTGTTCGATTTGGAAATTTCCCCTCCTTTGAACAAAAAAAGTCGAAAAAAGTCGATTTTCGTCAAAAAAAATTTTTCGAGTTTGCATCAAATCTCGACGTTTCATGCAGTTTAAAGTCATTTGGCATCGAAAATACAAAGTCGATTTTGAAATTTTCCTTTACTCCCCTCTTTGAACAAAAATCGTCAAAAAAAGTCAATTTTCGTTAAAAAAAAATTTTCGAAATAGCATCAAATTTTGATGCCTTATGCATTTTAAAGTCATTTGGCATCAATAATACCTGTTCGATTTGGAAATTTCCCCTCCTTTGAACAAAAAAAGTCGAAAAAAGTCGATTTTCGTCAAAAAAATTTTTTCGGGTTTGCATCAAATCTCGACGTTTCATGCAGTTTAAAGTCATTTGGCATCGAAAATACAAAGTCGATTTTGAAATTTTCCTTTACTCCCCCCTTTGAACAAAAATCGTCAAAAAAAGTCAATTTTCGTTAAAAAAATTTTTTCGAGATAGCATCAAATTTTGATGCCTTATGCATTTTAAAGTCATTTGGCATCAATAATACCTGTTCGATTTCGAAATTTCCCCTCCTTTGAACAAAAAAAGTCGAAAAAAGTCGATTTTCGTCAAAAAATTTTTTTCGAGTTTGCATCAAATCTCGACGTTTCATGCAGTTTAAAGTCATTTGGCATCGAAAATACAAAGTCGATTTTGAAATTTTCCTTTACTCCCCCTTTGAACAAAAATCGTCAAAAAAAAGTCAATTTTCGTTAAAAAAAATTTTTCGAGATGGCATCAAATTTTGATGCCTTATGCATTTTAAAGTCATTTGACATCAATAATACCTGTTCGATTTGGAAATTTCCCCTCCTTTGAACAAAAAAAGTCGAAAAAAGTCGATTTTCGTCAAAAAAAATTTTTCGAGTTTGCATCAAATCTCGACGTTTCATGCAGTTTAAAGTCATTTGGCATCGAAAATACAAAGTCGATTTTGAAATTTTCCTTTACTCCCCCCTTTGAACAAAAATCGTCAAAAAAAGTCAATTTTCGTTAAAAAAATTTTTTCGAGATAGCATCAAATTTTGATGCCTTATGCATTTTAAAGTCATTTGACATCAATAATACCTGTTCGATTTGGAAATTTCCCCTCCTTTGGACAAAAAAAGTCGAAAAAAGTCGATTTTCGTCAAAAAATTTTTTTCGAGTTTGCATCAAATCTCGACGTTTCATGCAGTTTAAAGTCATTTGGCATCGAAAATACAAAGTCGATTTTGAAATTTTCCTTTACTCCCCCCTTTGAACAAAAATCGTCAAAAAAAGTCAATTTTCGTTAAAAAAAAATTTTCGAGATAGCATCAAATTTTGATGCCTTATGCATTTTAAAGTCATTTGGCATCAATAATACCTGTTCGATTTGGAAATTTCCCCTCCTTTGAACAAAAAAAGTCGAAAAAAGTCGATTTTCGTCAAAAAAAATTTTTCGAGTTTGCATCAAATCTCGACGTTTCATGCAGTTTAAAGTCATTTGGCATCGAAAATACAAAGTCGATTTTGAAATTTTCCTTTACTCCCCTCTTTGAACAAAAATCGTCAAAAAAAGTCAATTTTCGTTAAAAAAAAATTTTCGAAATAGCATCAAATTTTGATGCCTTATGCATTTTAAAGTCATTTGGCATCAATAATACCTGTTCGATTTGGAAATTTCCCCTCCTTTGAACAAAAAAAGTCGAAAAAAGTCGATTTTCGTCAAAAAATTTTTTTCGGGTTTGCATCAAATCTCGACGTTTCATGCAGTTTAAAGTCATTTGGCATCGAAAATACAAAGTCGATTTTGAAATTTTCCTTTACTCCCCCCTTTGAACAAAAATCGTCAAAAAAGTCAATTTTCGTTAAAAAAATTTTTTCGAGATAGCATCAAATTTTGATGCCTTATGCATTTTAAAGTCATTTGGCATCAATAATACCTGTTCGATTTGGAAATTTCCCCTCCTTTGAACAAAAAAAGTCGAAAAAAGTCGATTTTCGTCAAAAAATTTTTTTCGAGTTTGCATCAAATCTCGACGTTTCATGCAGTTTAAAGTCATTTGGCATCGAAAATACAAAGTCGATTTTGAAATTTTCCTTTACTCCCCCCTTTGAACAAAAATCGTCAAAAAAAGTCAATTTTCGTTAAAAAAAATTTTCGAGATAGCATCAAATTTTGATGCCTTATGCATTTTAAAGTCATTTGACATCAATAATACCTGTTCGATTTGGAAATTTCCCCTCCTTTGAACAAAAAAAGTCGAAAAAAATCGATTTTCGTCAAAAAAATTTTTTCGAGTTTGCATCAAATCTCGACGTTTCATGCAGTTTAAAGTCATTTGGCATCGAAAATACAAAGTCGATTTTGAAATTTTCCTTTACTCCCCCCTTTGAACAAAAATCGTCAAAAAAAGTCAATTTTCGTTAAAAAAATTTTTTCGAGATAGCATCAAATTTTGATGCCTTATGCATTTTAAAGTCATTTGGCATCAATAATACCTGTTCGATTTCGAAATTTCCCCTCCTTTGAACAAAAAAAGTCGAAAAAAGTCGATTTTCGTCAAAAAATTTTTTTCGAGTTTGCATCAAATCTCGACGTTTCATGCAGTTTAAAGTCATTTGGCATCGAAAATACAAAGTCGATTTTGAAATTTTCCTTTACTCCCCCTTTGAACAAAAATCGTCAAAAAAAAGTCAATTTTCGTTAAAAAAAATTTTTCGAGATGGCATCAAATTTTGATGCCTTATGCATTTTAAAGTCATTTGACATCAATAATACCTGTTCGATTTGGAAATTTCCCCTCCTTTGAACAAAAAAAGTCGAAAAAAGTCGATTTTCGTCAAAAAAATTTTTTCGAGTTTGCATCAAATCTCGACGTTTCATGCAGTTTAAAGTCATTTGGCATCGAAAATACAAAGTCGATTTTGAAATTTTCCTTTACTCCCCCCTTTGAACAAAAATCGTCAAAAAAAGTCAATTTTCGTTAAAAAAATTTTTTCGAGATAGCATCAAATTTTGATGCCTTATGCATTTTAAAGTCATTTGACATCAATAATACCTGTTCGATTTGGAAATTTCCCCTCCTTTGGACAAAAAAAGTCGAAAAAAGTCGATTTTCGTCAAAAAATTTTTTTCGAGTTTGCATCAAATCTCGACGTTTCATGCAGTTTAAAGTCATTTGGCATCGAAAATACAAAGTCGATTTTGAAATTTTCCTTTACTCCCCCCTTTGAACAAAAATCGTCAAAAAAAGTCAATTTTCGTTAAAAAAAAATTTTCGAGATAGCATCAAATTTTGATGCCTTATGCATTTTAAAGTCATTTGGCATCAATAATACCTGTTCGATTTGGAAATTTCCCCTCCTTTGAACAAAAAAAGTCGAAAAAAGTCGATTTTCGTCAAAAAAATTTTTTCGAGTTTGCATCAAATCTCGACGTTTCATGCAGTTTAAAGTCATTTGGCATCGAAAATACAAAGTCGATTTTGAAATTTTCCTTTACTCCCCTCTTTGAACAAAAATCGTCAAAAAAAGTCAATTTTCGTTAAAAAAAAATTTTCGAAATAGCATCAAATTTTGATGCCTTATGCATTTTAAAGTCATTTGGCATCAATAATACCTGTTCGATTTGGAAATTTCCCCTCCTTTGAACAAAAAAAGTCGAAAAAAGTCGATTTTCGTCAAAAAAATTTTTTCGGGTTTGCATCAAATCTCGACGTTTCATGCAGTTTAAAGTCATTTGGCATCGAAAATACAAAGTCGATTTTGAAATTTTCCTTTACTCCCCCCTTTGAACAAAAATCGTCAAAAAAGTCAATTTTCGTTAAAAAAATTTTTTCGAGATAGCATCAAATTTTGATGCCTTATGCATTTTAAAGTCATTTGGCATCAATAATACCTGTTCGATTTGGAAATTTCCCCTCCTTTGAACAAAAAAAGTCGAAAAAAGTCGATTTTCGTCAAAAAATTTTTTTCGAGTTTGCATCAAATCTCGACGTTTCATGCAGTTTAAAGTCATTTGGCATCGAAAATACAAAGTCGATTTTGAAATTTTCCTTTACTCCCCCCTTTGAACAAAAATCGTCAAAAAAAGTCAATTTTCGTTAAAAAAAATTTTCGAGATAGCATCAAATTTTGATGCCTTATGCATTTTAAAGTCATTTGGCATCAATAATACCTGTTCGATTTGGAAATTTCCCCTCCTTTGAACAAAAAAAGTCGAAAAAAGTCGATTTTCGTCAAAAAAATTTTTTCGAGTTTGCATCAAATCTCGACGTTTCATGCAGTTTAAAGTCATTTGGCATCGAAAATACAAAGTCGATTTTGAAATTTTCCTTTACTCCCCCCTTTGAACAAAAATCGTCAAAAAAAGTCAATTTTCGTTAAAAATTTTTTTTCGAGATAGCATCAAATTTTGATGCCTTATGCATTTTAAAGTCATTTGGCATCAATAATACCTGTTCGATTTGGAAATTTCCCCTCCTTTGAACAAAAAAAGTCGAAAAAAGTCGATTTTCGTCAAAAAATTTTTTTCGAGTTTGCATCAAATCTCGACGTTTCATGCAGTTTAAAGTCATTTGGCATCGAAAATACAAAGTCGATTTTGAAATTTTCCTTTACTCCCCCCTTTGAACAAAAATCGTCAAAAAAAGTCAATTTTCGTTAAAAAAAATTTTTCGAGATAGCATCAAATTTTGATGCCTCATGCATTTTAAAGTCATTTGGCATCAATAATACCTGTTCGATTTGGAAATTTCCCCTCCTTCGAACAAAAAAAGTCGAAAAAAGTCGATTTTCGTCAAAAAAAATTTTTCGAGTTTGCATCAAATCTCGACGTTTCATGCAGTTTAAAGTCATTTGGCATCGAAAATACAAAGTCGATTTTGAAATTTTCCTTTACTCCCCCCTTTGAACAAAAATCGTCAAAAAAAGTCAATTTTCGTTAAAAAAAATTTTTCGAGATAGCATCAAATTTTGATGCCCTATGCATTTTAAAGTCATTTGGCATCAATAATACCTGTTCGATTTGGAAATTTCCCCTCCTTTGAACAAAAAAAGTCGAAAAAAGTCGATTTTCGTCAAAAAAAAATTTTCGAGTGTGCATCAAATCTCGACGTTTCATGCAGTTTAAAGTCATTTGGCATCGAAAATACAAAGTCGATTTTGAAATTTTCCTTTACTCCCCCCTTTGAACAAAAATCGTCAAAAAAAGTCAATTTTCGTTAAAAAAATTTTTTCGAGATAGCATCAAATTTTGATGCCTTATGCATTTTAAAGTCATTTGGCATCAATAATACCTGTTCGATTTGGAAATTTCCCCTCCTTTGAACAAAAAAAGTCGAAAAAAGTCGATTTTCGTCAAAAAAAATTTTTCGAGCTTGCATCAAATTTTGATGCCTTATGCATTTTAAAGTCATTTGGCATCAATAATACCTGTTCGATTTGGAAATTTCCCCTCCTTTGAACAAAAAAAGTCGAAAAAAGTCGATTTTCGTCAAAAAAATTTTTTCGGGTTTGCATCAAATCTCGACGTTTCATGCAGTTTAAAGTCATTTGGCATCGAAAATACAAAGTCGATTTTGAAATTTTCCTTTACTCCCCCCTTTGAACAAAAATCGTCAAAAAAGTCAATTTTCGTTAAAAAAATTTTTTCGAGATAGCATCAAATTTTGATGCCTTATGCATTTTAAAGTCATTTGGCATCAATAATACCTGTTCGATTTGGAAATTTCCCCTCCTTTGAACAAAAAAAGTCGAAAAAAGTCGATTTTCGTCAAAAAAAAATTTTCGAGTTTGCATCAAATCTCGACGTTTCATGCAGTTTAAAGTCATTTGGCATCGAAAATACAAAGTCGATTTTGAAATTTTCCTTTACTCCCCCCTTTGAACAAAAATCGTCAAAAAAAGTCAATTTTCGTTAAAAAATTTTTTTCGAGATAGCATCAAATTTTGATGCCTTATGCATTTTAAAGTCATTTGGCATCAATAATACCTGTTCGATTTGGAAATTTCCCCTCCTTTGAACAAAAAAAGTCGATTTTCGTCAAAAAATTTTTTTCGAGTTTGCATCAAATCTCGACGTTTCATGCAGTTTAAAGTCATTTGGCATCGAAAATACAAAGTCGATTTTGAAATTTTCCTTTACTCCCCCCTTTGAACAAAAATCGTCAAAAAAAGTCAATTTTCGTTAAAAAAAATTTTTTCGAGATAGCATCAAATTTTGATGCCTTATGCATTTTAAAGTCATTTGGCATCAATAATACCTGTTCGATTTGGAAATTTCCCCTCCTTTGAACAAAAAAAGTCGATTTTCGTCAAAAAAATTTTTTCGAGTTTGCATCAAATCTCGACGTTTCATGCAGTTTAAAGTCATTTGGCATCGAAAATACAAAGTCGATTTTGAAATTTTCCTTTACTCCCCCCTTTGAACAAAAATCGTCAAAAAAAGTCAATTTTCGTTAAAAAAATTTTTTCGAGATGGCATCAAATTTTGATGCCTTATGCATTTTAAAGTCATTTGGCATCAATAATACCTGTTCGATTTGGAAATTTCCCCTCCTTTGAACAAAAAAAGTCGAAAAAAGTCGATTTTCGTCAAAAAAAAATTTTCGAGTTTGCATCAAATCTCGACGTTTCATGCAGTTTAAAGTCATTTGGCATCGAAAATACAAAGTCGATTTTGAAATTTTCCTTTACTCCCCCCTTTGAACAAAAATCGTCAAAAAAAGTCAATTTTCGTTAAAAATTTTTTTTCGAGATAGCATCAAATTTTGATGCCTTATGCATTTTAAAGTCATTTGGCATCAATAATACCTGTTCGATTTGGAAATTTCCCCTCCTTTGAACAAAAAAAGTCGATTTTCGTCAAAAAATTTTTTTCGAGTTTGCATCAAATCTCGACGTTTCATGCAGTTTAAAGTCATTTGGCATCGAAAATACAAAGTCGATTTTGAAATTTTCCTTTACTCCCCCCTTTGAACAAAAATCGTCAAAAAAAGTCAATTTTCGTTAAAAAATTTTTTTTCGAGATAGCATCAAATTTTGATGCCTTATGCATTTTAAAGTCATTTGGCATCAATAATACCTGTTCGATTTGGAAATTTCCCCTCCTTTGAACAAAAAAAGTCGATTTTCGTCAAAAAAATTTTTTCGAGTTTGCATCAAATCTCGACGTTTCATGCAGTTTAAAGTCATTTGGCATCGAAAATACAAAGTCGATTTTGAAATTTTCCTTTACTCCCCCCTTTGAACAAAAATCGTCAAAAAAAAGTCAATTTTCGTTAAAAAAATTTTTTCGAGATAGCATCAAATTTTGATGCCTTATGCATTTTAAAGTCATTTGACATCAATAATACCTGTTCGATTTGGAAATTTCCCCTCCTTTGAACAAAAAAAGTCGAAAAAAATCGATTTTCGTCAAAAAAATTTTTTCGAGTTTGCATCAAATCTCGACGTTTCATGCAGTTTAAAGTCATTTGGCATCGAAAATACAAAGTCGATTTTGAAATTTTCCTTTACTCCCCCCTTTGAACAAAAATCGTCAAAAAAAGTCAATTTTCGTTAAAAAAATTTTTTCGAGATAGCATCAAATTTTGATGCCTTATGCATTTTAAAGTCATTTGGCATCAATAATACCTGTTCGATTTCGAAATTTCCCCTCCTTTGAACAAAAAAAGTCGAAAAAAGTCGATTTTCGTCAAAAAATTTTTTTCGAGTTTGCATCAAATCTCGACGTTTCATGCAGTTTAAAGTCATTTGGCATCGAAAATACAAAGTCGATTTTGAAATTTTCCTTTACTCCCCCTTTGAACAAAAATCGTCAAAAAAAAGTCAATTTTCGTTAAAAAAAATTTTTCGAGATGGCATCAAATTTTGATGCCTTATGCATTTTAAAGTCATTTGACATCAATAATACCTGTTCGATTTGGAAATTTCCCCTCCTTTGAACAAAAAAAGTCGAAAAAAGTCGATTTTCGTCAAAAAAAATTTTTCGAGTTTGCATCAAATCTCGACGTTTCATGCAGTTTAAAGTCATTTGGCATCGAAAATACAAAGTCGATTTTGAAATTTTCCTTTACTCCCCCCTTTGAACAAAAATCGTCAAAAAAAGTCAATTTTCGTTAAAAAAATTTTTTCGAGATAGCATCAAATTTTGATGCCTTATGCATTTTAAAGTCATTTGACATCAATAATACCTGTTCGATTTGGAAATTTCCCCTCCTTTGGACAAAAAAAGTCGAAAAAAGTCGATTTTCGTCAAAAAATTTTTTTCGAGTTTGCATCAAATCTCGACGTTTCATGCAGTTTAAAGTCATTTGGCATCGAAAATACAAAGTCGATTTTGAAATTTTCCTTTACTCCCCCCTTTGAACAAAAATCGTCAAAAAAAGTCAATTTTCGTTAAAAAAAAATTTTCGAGATAGCATCAAATTTTGATGCCTTATGCATTTTAAAGTCATTTGGCATCAATAATACCTGTTCGATTTGGAAATTTCCCCTCCTTTGAACAAAAAAAGTCGAAAAAAGTCGATTTTCGTCAAAAAAAATTTTTCGAGTTTGCATCAAATCTCGACGTTTCATGCAGTTTAAAGTCATTTGGCATCGAAAATACAAAGTCGATTTTGAAATTTTCCTTTACTCCCCTCTTTGAACAAAAATCGTCAAAAAAAGTCAATTTTCGTTAAAAAAAAATTTTCGAAATAGCATCAAATTTTGATGCCTTATGCATTTTAAAGTCATTTGGCATCAATAATACCTGTTCGATTTGGAAATTTCCCCTCCTTTGAACAAAAAAAGTCGAAAAAAGTCGATTTTCGTCAAAAAAATTTTTTCGGGTTTGCATCAAATCTCGACGTTTCATGCAGTTTAAAGTCATTTGGCATCGAAAATACAAAGTCGATTTTGAAATTTTCCTTTACTCCCCCCTTTGAACAAAAATCGTCAAAAAAAGTCAATTTTCGTTAAAAAAATTTTTTCGAGATAGCATCAAATTTTGATGCCTTATGCATTTTAAAGTCATTTGGCATCAATAATACCTGTTCGATTTCGAAATTTCCCCTCCTTTGAACAAAAAAAGTCGAAAAAAGTCGATTTTCGTCAAAAAAATTTTTTCGAGTTTGCATCAAATCTCGACGTTTCATGCAGTTTAAAGTCATTTGGCATCGAAAATACAAAGTCGATTTTGAAATTTTCCTTTACTCCCCCTTTGAACAAAAATCGTCAAAAAAAAGTCAATTTTCGTTAAAAAAAATTTTTCGAGATGGCATCAAATTTTGATGCCTTATGCATTTTAAAGTCATTTGACATCAATAATACCTGTTCGATTTGGAAATTTCCCCTCCTTTGAACAAAAAAAGTCGAAAAAAGTCGATTTTCGTCAAAAAAAATTTTTCGAGTTTGCATCAAATCTCGACGTTTCATGCAGTTTAAAGTCATTTGGCATCGAAAATACAAAGTCGATTTTGAAATTTTCCTTTACTCCCCCCTTTGAACAAAAATCGTCAAAAAAAGTCAATTTTCGTTAAAAAAATTTTTTCGAGATAGCATCAAATTTTGATGCCTTATGCATTTTAAAGTCATTTGACATCAATAATACCTGTTCGATTTGGAAATTTCCCCTCCTTTGGACAAAAAAAGTCGAAAAAAGTCGATTTTCGTCAAAAAATTTTTTTCGAGTTTGCATCAAATCTCGACGTTTCATGCAGTTTAAAGTCATTTGGCATCGAAAATACAAAGTCGATTTTGAAATTTTCCTTTACTCCCCCCTTTGAACAAAAATCGTCAAAAAAAGTCAATTTTCGTTAAAAAAAAATTTTCGAGATAGCATCAAATTTTGATGCCTTATGCATTTTAAAGTCATTTGGCATCAATAATACCTGTTCGATTTGGAAATTTCCCCTCCTTTGAACAAAAAAAGTCGAAAAAAGTCGATTTTCGTCAAAAAAAATTTTTCGAGTTTGCATCAAATCTCGACGTTTCATGCAGTTTAAAGTCATTTGGCATCGAAAATACAAAGTCGATTTTGAAATTTTCCTTTACTCCCCTCTTTGAACAAAAATCGTCAAAAAAAGTCAATTTTCGTTAAAAAAAAATTTTCGAAATAGCATCAAATTTTGATGCCTTATGCATTTTAAAGTCATTTGGCATCAATAATACCTGTTCGATTTGGAAATTTCCCCTCCTTTGAACAAAAAAAGTCGAAAAAAGTCGATTTTCGTCAAAAAAATTTTTTCGGGTTTGCATCAAATCTCGACGTTTCATGCAGTTTAAAGTCATTTGGCATCGAAAATACAAAGTCGATTTTGAAATTTTCCTTTACTCCCCCCTTTGAACAAAAATCGTCAAAAAAGTCAATTTTCGTTAAAAAAATTTTTTCGAGATAGCATCAAATTTTGATGCCTTATGCATTTTAAAGTCATTTGGCATCAATAATACCTGTTCGATTTGGAAATTTCCCCTCCTTTGAACAAAAAAAGTCGAAAAAAGTCGATTTTCGTCAAAAAAATTTTTTCGAGTTTGCATCAAATCTCGACGTTTCATGCAGTTTAAAGTCATTTGGCATCGAAAATACAAAGTCGATTTTGAAATTTTCCTTTACTCCCCCCTTTGAACAAAAATCGTCAAAAAAAGTCAATTTTCGTTAAAAAAAATTTTCGAGATAGCATCAAATTTTGATGCCTTATGCATTTTAAAGTCATTTGACATCAATAATACCTGTTCGATTTGGAAATTTCCCCTCCTTTGAACAAAAAAAGTCGAAAAAAATCGATTTTCGTCAAAAAAATTTTTTCGAGTTTGCATCAAATCTCGACGTTTCATGCAGTTTAAAGTCATTTGGCATCGAAAATACAAAGTCGATTTTGAAATTTTCCTTTACTCCCCCCTTTGAACAAAAATCGTCAAAAAAAGTCAATTTTCGTTAAAAAAATTTTTTCGAGATAGCATCAAATTTTGATGCCTTATGCATTTTAAAGTCATTTGGCATCAATAATACCTGTTCGATTTCGAAATTTCCCCTCCTTTGAACAAAAAAAGTCGAAAAAAGTCGATTTTCGTCAAAAAATTTTTTTCGAGTTTGCATCAAATCTCGACGTTTCATGCAGTTTAAAGTCATTTGGCATCGAAAATACAAAGTCGATTTTGAAATTTTCCTTTACTCCCCCTTTGAACAAAAATCGTCAAAAAAAAGTCAATTTTCGTTAAAAAAAATTTTTCGAGATGGCATCAAATTTTGATGCCTTATGCATTTTAAAGTCATTTGACATCAATAATACCTGTTCGATTTGGAAATTTCCCCTCCTTTGAACAAAAAAAGTCGAAAAAAGTCGATTTTCGTCAAAAAAATTTTTTCGAGTTTGCATCAAATCTCGACGTTTCATGCAGTTTAAAGTCATTTGGCATCGAAAATACAAAGTCGATTTTGAAATTTTCCTTTACTCCCCCCTTTGAACAAAAATCGTCAAAAAAAGTCAATTTTCGTTAAAAAAAAATTTTCGAGATAGCATCAAATTTTGATGCCTTATGCATTTTAAAGTCATTTGACATCAATAATACCTGTTCGATTTGGAAATTTCCCCTCCTTTGGACAAAAAAAGTCGAAAAAAGTCGATTTTCGTCAAAAAAATTTTTTCGAGTTTGCATCAAATCTCGACGTTTCATGCAGTTTAAAGTCATTTGGCATCGAAAATACAAAGTCGATTTTGAAATTTTCCTTTACTCCCCCCTTTGAACAAAAATCGTCAAAAAAAGTCAATTTTCGTTAAAAAAAAATTTTCGAGATAGCATCAAATTTTGATGCCTTATGCATTTTAAAGTCATTTGGCATCAATAATACCTGTTCGATTTGGAAATTTCCCCTCCTTTGAACAAAAAAAGTCGAAAAAAGTCGATTTTCGTCAAAAAAATTTTTTCGAGTTTGCATCAAATCTCGACGTTTCATGCAGTTTAAAGTCATTTGGCATCGAAAATACAAAGTCGATTTTGAAATTTTCCTTTACTCCCCTCTTTGAACAAAAATCGTCAAAAAAAGTCAATTTTCGTTAAAAAAAAATTTTCGAAATAGCATCAAATTTTGATGCCTTATGCATTTTAAAGTCATTTGGCATCAATAATACCTGTTCGATTTGGAAATTTCCCCTCCTTTGAACAAAAAAAGTCGAAAAAAGTCGATTTTCGTCAAAAAAATTTTTTCGGGTTTGCATCAAATCTCGACGTTTCATGCAGTTTAAAGTCATTTGGCATCGAAAATACAAAGTCGATTTTGAAATTTTCCTTTACTCCCCCCTTTGAACAAAAATCGTCAAAAAAGTCAATTTTCGTTAAAAAAATTTTTTCGAGATAGCATCAAATTTTGATGCCTTATGCATTTTAAAGTCATTTGGCATCAATAATACCTGTTCGATTTGGAAATTTCCCCTCCTTTGAACAAAAAAAGTCGAAAAAAGTCGATTTTCGTCAAAAAATTTTTTTCGAGTTTGCATCAAATCTCGACGTTTCATGCAGTTTAAAGTCATTTGGCATCGAAAATACAAAGTCGATTTTGAAATTTTCCTTTACTCCCCCCTTTGAACAAAAATCGTCAAAAAAAGTCAATTTTCGTTAAAAAAAATTTTCGAGATAGCATCAAATTTTGATGCCTTATGCATTTTAAAGTCATTTGGCATCAATAATACCTGTTCGATTTGGAAATTTCCCCTCCTTTGAACAAAAAAAGTCGAAAAAAGTCGATTTTCGTCAAAAAATTTTTTTCGAGTTTGCATCAAATCTCGACGTTTCATGCAGTTTAAAGTCATTTGGCATCGAAAATACAAAGTCGATTTTGAAATTTTCCTTTACTCCCCCCTTTGAACAAAAATCGTCAAAAAAAGTCAATTTTCGTTAAAAATTTTTTTTCGAGATAGCATCAAATTTTGATGCCTTATGCATTTTAAAGTCATTTGGCATCAATAATACCTGTTCGATTTGGAAATTTCCCCTCCTTTGAACAAAAAAAGTCGAAAAAAGTCGATTTTCGTCAAAAAAATTTTTTCGAGTTTGCATCAAATCTCGACGTTTCATGCAGTTTAAAGTCATTTGGCATCGAAAATACAAAGTCGATTTTGAAATTTTCCTTTACTCCCCCCTTTGAACAAAAATCGTCAAAAAAAGTCAATTTTCGTTAAAAAAAATTTTTCGAGATAGCATCAAATTTTGATGCCTCATGCATTTTAAAGTCATTTGGCATCAATAATACCTGTTCGATTTGGAAATTTCCCCTCCTTCGAACAAAAAAAGTCGAAAAAAGTCGATTTTCGTCAAAAAAAATTTTTCGAGTTTGCATCAAATCTCGACGTTTCATGCAGTTTAAAGTCATTTGGCATCGAAAATACAAAGTCGATTTTGAAATTTTCCTTTACTCCCCCCTTTGAACAAAAATCGTCAAAAAAAGTCAATTTTCGTTAAAAAAAATTTTTCGAGATAGCATCAAATTTTGATGCCCTATGCATTTTAAAGTCATTTGGCATCAATAATACCTGTTCGATTTGGAAATTTCCCCTCCTTTGAACAAAAAAAGTCGAAAAAAGTCGATTTTCGTCAAAAAAAAATTTTCGAGTGTGCATCAAATCTCGACGTTTCATGCAGTTTAAAGTCATTTGGCATCGAAAATACAAAGTCGATTTTGAAATTTTCCTTTACTCCCCCCTTTGAACAAAAATCGTCAAAAAAGTCAATTTTCGTTAAAAAAATTTTTTCGAGATAGCATCAAATTTTGATGCCTTATGCATTTTAAAGTCATTTGGCATCAATAATACCTGTTCGATTTGGAAATTTCCCCTCCTTTGAACAAAAAAAGTCGAAAAAAGTCGATTTTCGTCAAAAAATTTTTTTCGAGTTTGCATCAAATCTCGACGTTTCATGCAGTTTAAAGTCATTTGGCATCGAAAATACAAAGTCGATTTTGAAATTTTCCTTTACTCCCCCCTTTGAACAAAAATCGTCAAAAAAAGTCAATTTTCGTTAAAAAAAATTTTCGAGATAGCATCAAATTTTGATGCCTTATGCATTTTAAAGTCATTTGACATCAATAATACCTGTTCGATTTGGAAATTTCCCCTCCTTTGAACAAAAAAAGTCGAAAAAAATCGATTTTCGTCAAAAAAATTTTTTCGAGTTTGCATCAAATCTCGACGTTTCATGCAGTTTAAAGTCATTTGGCATCGAAAATACAAAGTCGATTTTGAAATTTTCCTTTACTCCCCCCTTTGAACAAAAATCGTCAAAAAAAGTCAATTTTCGTTAAAAAAATTTTTTCGAGATAGCATCAAATTTTGATGCCTTATGCATTTTAAAGTCATTTGGCATCAATAATACCTGTTCGATTTCGAAATTTCCCCTCCTTTGAACAAAAAAAGTCGAAAAAAGTCGATTTTCGTCAAAAAATTTTTTTCGAGTTTGCATCAAATCTCGACGTTTCATGCAGTTTAAAGTCATTTGGCATCGAAAATACAAAGTCGATTTTGAAATTTTCCTTTACTCCCCCTTTGAACAAAAATCGTCAAAAAAAAGTCAATTTTCGTTAAAAAAAATTTTTCGAGATGGCATCAAATTTTGATGCCTTATGCATTTTAAAGTCATTTGACATCAATAATACCTGTTCGATTTGGAAATTTCCCCTCCTTTGAACAAAAAAAGTCGAAAAAAGTCGATTTTCGTCAAAAAAATTTTTTCGAGTTTGCATCAAATCTCGACGTTTCATGCAGTTTAAAGTCATTTGGCATCGAAAATACAAAGTCGATTTTGAAATTTTCCTTTACTCCCCCCTTTGAACAAAAATCGTCAAAAAAAGTCAATTTTCGTTAAAAAAAAATTTTCGAGATAGCATCAAATTTTGATGCCTTATGCATTTTAAAGTCATTTGACATCAATAATACCTGTTCGATTTGGAAATTTCCCCTCCTTTGGACAAAAAAAGTCGAAAAAAGTCGATTTTCGTCAAAAAAATTTTTTCGAGTTTGCATCAAATCTCGACGTTTCATGCAGTTTAAAGTCATTTGGCATCGAAAATACAAAGTCGATTTTGAAATTTTCCTTTACTCCCCCCTTTGAACAAAAATCGTCAAAAAAAGTCAATTTTCGTTAAAAAAAAATTTTCGAGATAGCATCAAATTTTGATGCCTTATGCATTTTAAAGTCATTTGGCATCAATAATACCTGTTCGATTTGGAAATTTCCCCTCCTTTGAACAAAAAAAGTCGAAAAAAGTCGATTTTCGTCAAAAAAATTTTTTCGAGTTTGCATCAAATCTCGACGTTTCATGCAGTTTAAAGTCATTTGGCATCGAAAATACAAAGTCGATTTTGAAATTTTCCTTTACTCCCCTCTTTGAACAAAAATCGTCAAAAAAAGTCAATTTTCGTTAAAAAAAAATTTTCGAAATAGCATCAAATTTTGATGCCTTATGCATTTTAAAGTCATTTGGCATCAATAATACCTGTTCGATTTGGAAATTTCCCCTCCTTTGAACAAAAAAAGTCGAAAAAAGTCGATTTTCGTCAAAAAAATTTTTTCGGGTTTGCATCAAATCTCGACGTTTCATGCAGTTTAAAGTCATTTGGCATCGAAAATACAAAGTCGATTTTGAAATTTTCCTTTACTCCCCCCTTTGAACAAAAATCGTCAAAAAAGTCAATTTTCGTTAAAAAAATTTTTTCGAGATAGCATCAAATTTTGATGCCTTATGCATTTTAAAGTCATTTGGCATCAATAATACCTGTTCGATTTGGAAATTTCCCCTCCTTTGAACAAAAAAAGTCGAAAAAAGTCGATTTTCGTCAAAAAATTTTTTTCGAGTTTGCATCAAATCTCGACGTTTCATGCAGTTTAAAGTCATTTGGCATCGAAAATACAAAGTCGATTTTGAAATTTTCCTTTACTCCCCCCTTTGAACAAAAATCGTCAAAAAAAGTCAATTTTCGTTAAAAAAAATTTTCGAGATAGCATCAAATTTTGATGCCTTATGCATTTTAAAGTCATTTGGCATCAATAATACCTGTTCGATTTGGAAATTTCCCCTCCTTTGAACAAAAAAAGTCGAAAAAAGTCGATTTTCGTCAAAAAATTTTTTTCGAGTTTGCATCAAATCTCGACGTTTCATGCAGTTTAAAGTCATTTGGCATCGAAAATACAAAGTCGATTTTGAAATTTTCCTTTACTCCCCCCTTTGAACAAAAATCGTCAAAAAAAGTCAATTTTCGTTAAAAATTTTTTTTCGAGATAGCATCAAATTTTGATGCCTTATGCATTTTAAAGTCATTTGGCATCAATAATACCTGTTCGATTTGGAAATTTCCCCTCCTTTGAACAAAAAAAGTCGAAAAAAGTCGATTTTCGTCAAAAAAATTTTTTCGAGTTTGCATCAAATCTCGACGTTTCATGCAGTTTAAAGTCATTTGGCATCGAAAATACAAAGTCGATTTTGAAATTTTCCTTTACTCCCCCCTTTGAACAAAAATCGTCAAAAAAAGTCAATTTTCGTTAAAAAAAATTTTTCGAGATAGCATCAAATTTTGATGCCTCATGCATTTTAAAGTCATTTGGCATCAATAATACCTGTTCGATTTGGAAATTTCCCCTCCTTCGAACAAAAAAAGTCGAAAAAAGTCGATTTTCGTCAAAAAAAATTTTTCGAGTTTGCATCAAATCTCGACGTTTCATGCAGTTTAAAGTCATTTGGCATCGAAAATACAAAGTCGATTTTGAAATTTTCCTTTACTCCCCCCTTTGAACAAAAATCGTCAAAAAAAGTCAATTTTCGTTAAAAAAAATTTTTCGAGATAGCATCAAATTTTGATGCCCTATGCATTTTAAAGTCATTTGGCATCAATAATACCTGTTCGATTTGGAAATTTCCCCTCCTTTGAACAAAAAAAGTCGAAAAAAGTCGATTTTCGTCAAAAAAAAATTTTCGAGTGTGCATCAAATCTCGACGTTTCATGCAGTTTAAAGTCATTTGGCATCGAAAATACAAAGTCGATTTTGAAATTTTCCTTTACTCCCCCCTTTGAACAAAAATCGTCAAAAAAAGTCAATTTTCGTTAAAAAAAATTTTTCGAGATAGCATCAAATTTTGATGCCTTATGCATTTTAAAGTCATTTGGCATCAATAATACCTGTTCGATTTGGAAATTTCCCCTCCTTTGAACAAAAAAAGTCGAAAAAAGTCGATTTTCGTCAAAAAAAATTTTTCGAGCTTGCATCAAATTTTGATGCCTTATGCATTTTAAAGTCATTTGGCATCAATAATACCTGTTCGATTTGGAAATTTCCCCTCCTTTGAACAAAAAAAGTCGAAAAAAGTCGATTTTCGTCAAAAAAAATTTTCGAGTTTGCATCAAATCTCGACGTTTCATGCAGTTTAAAGTCATTTGGCATCGAAAATACAAAGTCGATTTTGAAATTTTCCTTTACTCCCCCTTTGAACAAAAATCGTCAAAAAAAGTCAATTTTCGTTAAAAAATTTTTTTCGAGATGGCATCAAATTTTGATGCCTTATGCATTTTAAAGTCATTTGACATCAATAATACCTGTTCGATTTGGAAATTTCCCCTCCTTTGAACAAAAAAAGTCGAAAAAAGTCGATTTTCGTCAAAAAAAAATTTTCGAGTTTGCATCAAATCTCGACGTTTCATGCAGTTTAAAGTCATTTGGCATCGAAAATACAAAGTCGATTTTGAAATTTTCCTTTACTCCCCCCTTTGAACAAAAATCGTCAAAAAAAGTCAATTTTCGTTAAAAAAAATTTTTCGAGATAGCATCAAATTTTGATGCCTTATGCATTTTAAAGTCATTTGGCATCAATAATACCTGTTCGATTTGGAAATTTCCCCTCCTTTGAACAAAAAAAGTCGAAAAAAGTCGATTTTCGTCAAAAAAAATTTTTCGAGTTTGCATCAAATCTCGACGTTTCATGCAGTTTAAAGTCATTTGGCATCGAAAATACAAAGTCGATTTTGAAATTTTCCTTTACTCCCCCCTTTGAACAAAAATCGTCAAAAAAAGTCAATTTTCGTTAAAAAATTTTTTTCGAGATAGCATCAAATTTTGATGCCTCATGCATTTTAAAGTCATTTGGCATCAATAATACCTGTTCGATTTGGAAATTTCCCCTCCTTTGAACAAAAAAAGTCGAAAAAAGTCGATTTTCGTCAAAAAAAAATTTTCGAGTTTGCATCAAATCTCGACGTTTCATGCAGTTTAAAGTCATTTGGCATCGAAAATACAAAGTCGATTTTGAAATTTTCCTTTACTCCCCCCTTTGAACAAAAATCGTCAAAAAAAGTCAATTTTCGTTAAAAAAAATTTTCGAGATAGCATCAAATTTTGATGCCTTATGCATTTTAAAGTCATTTGGCATCAATAATACCTGTTCGATTTGGAAATTTCCCCTCCTTTGAACAAAAAAAGTCGATTTTCGTCAAAAAAAAATTTTCGAGTTTGCATCAAATCTCGACGTTTCATGCAGTTTAATGTCATTTGGCATCGAAAATACAAAGTCGATTTTGAAATTTTCCTTTACTCCCCCCTTTGAACAAAAATCGTCAAAAAAAGTCAATTTTCGTTAAAAAAAAATTTTCGAGATAGCATCAAATTTTGATGCCTTATGCATTTTAAAGTCATTTGGCATCAATAATACCTGTTCGATTTGGAAATTTCCCCTCCTTTGAACAAAAAAAGTCGAAAAAAGTCGATTTTCGTCAAAAAATTTTTTTCGAGCTTGCATCAAATTTTGATGCCTTATGCATTTTAAAGTCATTTGGCATCAATAATACCTGTTCGATTTGGAAATTTCCCCTCCTTTGGACAAAAAAAGTCGAAAAAAGTCGATTTTCGTCAAAAAAAATTTTTCGAGTTTGCATCAAATCTCGACGTTTCATGCAGTTTAAAGTCATTTGGCATCGAAAATACAAAGTCGATTTTGAAATTTTCCTTTACTCCCCCCTTTGAACAAAAATCGTCAAAAAAAGTCAATTTTAGTTAAAAAAAAATTTTCGAGATAGCATCAAATTTTGATGCCTTATGCATTTTAAAGTCATTTGACATCAATAATACCTGTTCGATTTGGAAATTTCCCCTCCTTTGAACAAAAAAAGTCGAAAAAAGTCGATTTTCGTCAAATATTTTTTTTCGAGTTTGCATCAAATCTCGACGTTTCATGCAGTTTAAAGTCATTTGGCATCGAAAATACAAAGTCGATTTTGAAATTTTCCTTTACTCCCCCCTTTGAACAAAAATCGTCAAAAAAAGTCAATTTTAGTTAAAAAAAAATTTTCGAGATAGCATCAAATTTTGATGCCTTATGCATTTTAAAGTCATTTGACATCAATAATACCTGTTCGATTTGGAAATTTCCCCTCCTTTGAACAAAAAAAGTCGAAAAAAGTCGATTTTCGTCAAAAAAATTTTTTCGAGTTTGCATCAAATCTCGACGTTTCATGCAGTTTAAAGTCATTTGGCATCGAAAATACAAAGTCGATTTTGAAATTTTCCTTTACTCCCCCCTTTGAACAAAAATCGTCAAAAAAAAGCCAATTTTCGTTAAAAAAAAAATTTCGAGATGGCATCAAATTTTGATGCCTTATGCATTTTAAAGTCATTTGGCATCAATAATACCTGTTCGATTTGGAAATTTCCCCTCCTTTGGACAAAAAAAGTCGAAAAAAGTCGATTTTCGTCAAAAAAATTTTTTCGAGTTTGCATCAAATCTCGACGTTTCATGCAGTTTAAAGTCATTTGGCATCGAAAATACAAAGTCGATTTTGAAATTTTCCTTTACTCCCCCCTTTGAACAAAAATCGTCAAAAAAAGTCAATTTTCGTTAAAAAAAAATTTTCGAGATAGCATCAAATTTTGATGCCTTATGCATTTTAAAGTCATTTGGCATCAATAATACCTGTTCGATTTGGAAATTTCCCCTCCTTTGGACAAAAAAAGTCGAAAAAAGTCGATTTTCGTCAAAAAAAATTTTTCGAGTTTGCATCAAATCTCGACGTTTCATGCAGTTTAAAGTCATTTGGCATCGAAAATACAAAGTCGATTTTGAAATTTTCCTTTACTCCCCCCTTTGAACAAAAATCGTCAAAAAAAGTCAATTTTCGTTAAAAAAATTTTTTTGAGATAGCACCAAATTTTGATGCCTTATGCATTTTAAAGTCATTTGACATCAATAATACCTGTTCGATTTGGAAATTTCCCCTCCTTTGAACAAAAAAAGTTGAAAAAAGTCGATTTTCGTCAAAAAAATTTTTTCGAGTTTGCATCAAATCTCGACGTTTCATGCAGTTTAAAGTCATTTGGCATCGAAAATACAAAGTCGATTTTGAAATTTTCCTTTACTCCCCCCTTTGAACAAAAATCGTCAAAAAAAGTCAATTTTCGTTAAAAAAAATTTTTCGAGATAGCATCAAATTTTGATGCCTTATGCATTTTAAAGTCATTTGACATCAATAATACCTGTTCGATTTGGAAATTTCCCCTCCTTTGAACAAAAAAAGTCGAAAAAAGTCGATTTTCGTCAAAAAAATTTTTTCGAGTTTGCATCAAATCTCGACGTTTCATGCAGTTTAAAGTCATTTGGCATCGAAAATACAAAGTCGATTTTGAAATTTTCCTTTACTCCCCCCTTTGAACAAAAATCGTCAAAAAGTCAATTTTCGTTAAAAAAAAATTTTCGAGATAGCATCAAATTTTGATGCCTTATGCATTTTAAAGTCATTTGGCATCAATAATACCTGTTCGATTTGGAAATTTCCCCTCCTTTGAACAAAAAAAGTCGAAAAAAGTCGATTTTCGTCAAAAAAATTTTTTCGAGTTTGCATCAAATCTCGACGTTTCATGCAGTTTAAAGTCATTTGGCATCGAAAATACAAAGTCGATTTTGAAATTTTCCTTTACTCCCCCCTTTGAACAAAAATCGTCAAAAAAAGTCAATTTTCGTTAAAAAATTTTTTTTCGAGATAGCATCAAATTTTGATGCCTTATGCATTTTAAAGTCATTTGGCATCAATAATACCTGTTCGATTTGGAAATTTCCCCTCCTTTGAACAAAAAAAGTCGAAAAAAGTCGATTTTCGTCAAAAAAAATTTTCCCCCCTTAGGCAAAGTAAATAAAACCCAACCGCTACCAGGTTCAATCCAATCGAAACCATTCAACTGACCATCAACCCATGTTGTCAAACACGCGATTCGCTTTGCCACAACATGAGTAAGTTTACGATGTCTAATTTCAACAGACGTACAATCAGTTTGGAGGATCAGTGGTGGCGAAGACAATGAAAAATTTCCCAACTCGACCGCATTCAATCTCGTGTATACGAACTTTTTTATGAGCTTACACAGTCGGGATAACGAAATCTGAAATGATTCGCTACCATCGGCGTCTGTTTACAGTCGACTTCGAAGGCGAGTATGTATCACGATTGTAACGACAGTAAGGTGCAAGACTTTCCGCAATCTTACATTTTTCGTTTCAGTCGGTCGAAATGCCTTTTCATAACGTTTCGAAAGTGGGGATCTGCCGAATGCAAGACTCAAAATATATAAAGAAAAGTGCAATTAACACATCTGCTGCTCAAAATGGGGCAACCCATTGTGCGTTCGTTGCGTTGACCTATTCCTATTTGTAATTGCATGTTAGGCTCATGTGCTTATCAATTCTCACCATCACATGGGACGAATAGGCGGCGTCGGTTCCGAGTACACGTTCCCACAATTTCACACACTCTTCATACATTCTTCAGTTTTTGTTTTGCTTCTCATCTTTCTTTTGCCAAGTTGCTGACCTTGTGCCAGATGGGATGCGGCATTGTGGGGTCTGTTGTTTACCTAGGTACAAAGCTTTTATCAATGTTTTCTTTTTTTCCAGTGATCGTCGTCTCCATTCGGACTCACTACGAATGATCTACTTCCACGATCAGACGGTGGCAGTTGTCGAACTGGGTCCGCAGAAGATGCTGATTGGATGTGAGCTGATTGAAATCTAGTAAGTGTCTTTCATAAAACTGAGCTTTCGAAATTTCTTATATCATTCTATAATCATTTCTAGCAACGACATTGAGGGTCACGAACTACTCAGAAACCTCTCCTCAATCAATCGACCGCTTGAGATCTCATTCCGGGACATGATGAAACTGATGGATCAGTGTGAACAGGTTGATCGTTTAAATTCCAGGAATAAATTGCGAGCAACCCCGTCGCCACCACCGACATCGTCTGGTGACGAGACCGTGGGATACAGAATGGATTCCGATACCGACAGCGATGAGGACGCCCCCAGCGGCGGGAATGATTCTACGACATCGTCGTCGATTGGTTTATTCCAGCTCATCACCAATGCCGGAAAGGATCAGAGCGGTGCTGGTAGTAAGCGGGGGATCTTCTACACGAGTCCCTTTTCACTGCTTAGTGGCATCATACCCGGTACCAAGTGGTGCGGAACGGGCGATATTGCCGAAACCTATCACGATCTGGGTGACGATGCTACGATGGATCGGTGCTGTCGGACACACGATCTCTGTCCGTTGAAGGTTCGAGCCTACCAGAAACGGTACAATCTGAGCAACAACTCGATCTACACCAAGTGAGTACGGGTGCCTGTTTTTGTTTGGCTTTGTTTTGTTATTGTTTTCGTACTTTCAGATCTCACTGCAAGTGCGACGATATGTTGTACGAGTGCCTTAAAAAGACCAACACCTCAGCGGCTCAAGTGATGGGTAAGTGGCTTGTAGGTCTACCTACCAGTGATGTGTTTGTATAGTTGAATGTACCTCACTTATAGTAGGTCGTAAGTGATAATCAGTGGCACCAACGGTGTCACTGTCGTGGCAGCGACAAACAGGGTCGGACTGATCGCGCAAGTTCTCAGAATAACGCATAAAACTGAAAAGAAAATCAAATTTGTTAGCTGACTGTTAAGTTGATCGTATATATTGAAACATCTTGTTTCTCTTCCTCTCCATAGGGTCGATCTATTTCAATCTGGTGCAGGTACCGTGCGTGGAAGAAACTCAAACAGGCATGAAGTTCCGCAAGGCGCGTGAAGGTTTCTAATATCTGCTTGGTGGCTACAAGAAAGTTACTGGTGGTAGCATCAAACGGCGGAAAAAAACAACACTAAAACACGATCGAGAGATTATTGAAGCAGCAGTAGCAGCACCATGATGAGTGAGGAAAAACAAAAGTACTTGAAGAGCAAGGGATAGGTCGTTGACTGTGGCGACTTTGTGACGGTACTTATTCCTTAGCCGATGCATGAATGGGATGCAAACATGAAGCGACGTTGTAATGAATGTGATTGTTATTTAATATTGTTTAATTTTTATATAGTCCTTAGAAATAGTCGATCCAACTTAAAACTTAATCGAGCATTTTTTTATCATGATCGACCGTGTTCACTGAAATACGTAACTCGCGGTGGCAATTAAACGGTTTAGGTAACTCTATTGTAGAAGAAAATGGCCTCACTGGAACGTTCAAAAACCGATTGGTCTGATTTTAAATTCTTGCTAAACCAGCCCAATTAATGCAAGACCTCATAGCTTTATCGTCGATTAATTTTTTTTCCATTGCATTTGCCGGTTCTTGATCTGGTTTCCCTTCATCTACCACAAGTGAACGAAAATACTCTAGTTCTTGCGGATTTTTTTCGTCGGTGTGCCTTTTTCCATCCACTTTTCAAACGGTTTCGTTTGTGGTGGGAAACCAGTTGCTAGCACACCGTACTATGTGGTTATAGTGCCACGAGTTTCTTGTTTCATAAATGGGCTCGCATTGAAATCGCTTTACGGCACGATTAGCGAGAAGCGGCAACATTTATAACAATTGGATTAGCTGCGTTTATCGTCTGATTCTGTGTTAATGAGAGACTTCTAAATAAATTAAAGGTTTCTCTATGCTAAAAGACTTGAAAGATTGACTTAAGAATAGAAAATTTCTCATGTAACTAATACCTATCTAATGCGTATGATATTGACCCTTCAGTCTGTTGTAATTTTCTTCTCAAAGCATAGTTGATAATAGTCGATTTTGTAACGAATGGAACTATTACATAGTATTATGACGGTTGTTTATATTAGAATAGGAACTAAGAAAACTAATAATGTGTTATTTCGTTAAGCAATTTATCATTTGAACATTAAATGTCGACGTATTTATTAATATTATTATTAAACGTTGTGAATGATTCTAGTTTATTCGAAAGAAATCTTTTTTCTATTCCATCGCATCATGCAAACTGTTTTTCGCAATGAAACACGCAAAGTTGGTGAAAAGGGGCGACGTCTGGAAACTTATGGATAATAGCGCGACGGCATCATGTTCTAAAGGAAGCACATTCCGGCGACGAATCAGCGGTAATCAACGTCGTCTTGTAAATATAGATGAGTAAAACGTTCCGAAACCTAAGGGCTCAGTTAACATCCACGCATCCCTTGATGCAGAAATTCCCTTCCTGGTGCGTTCCAGTGCTTGTCTTTGAAACGGCACAGCATATTTTCCATATGTCGACAAGCAACCAAAAGTTCAATATGACTTCTTATCTCGCACAAAGCAGAAGATAAAAATCACTCCGCTAGAAGTATCAACAAAGCAAGCAATCAATTCTACCTACCGCTTCGCTGCTTATCCACTGGGCAGACAGTATAGTAGTATTGTTGTGCAACATGAGATCCCATTATGTTGTTGTTGTTGCAGTTTGTTTATTGGCCCGAGGAACTTTGCCTCATAAACGCCAGTGGCTAATCCCATTATGTGACCAACTCTTATACAGAAGTCCTGCACGTCAGGGATGCCAGGTGTACAGATTTATCTGTGTTTCACAGATTGCAAAAACTGCACAGATTTACATTGTTTCAATGCACAGATTTCCACAGCTTTCTTGTACAATGCACAGATTTTTTACCTTGCTGTTAATTTTTGCCTCGCGCAAAAACCAAAAAAAAGAGGTCACCACATCTTGTTTTTAGCCAAATTTCTACGTTTTCCGTAACACAAATAGACACAGATTTTTAAACGGGCCACGCACAGATTTTTCAAAATATCACCTGGCATCCCTGCTGCACGTGGCGATAGCTGGGGTACCAGCAACCTTAGTGGGTAATCAAAGAGCAGCTGTTCTGCATCCCTGTCAAAAAAAATGCGGACGAACATGGTTAGCAATGAGGTATATATAGGTGTGGCAGAACACACGGTTTGCTAGTGTTGGCAACCAAAAATATGTAAACAATCCAGAAGCACAACGGGTCGACGTCATAGCGGTCACACGATTCAATGGGAGCGGAACAACCGCTATGACGAAAGCAAATCGATTTACACTGTGATCACTCACACCACTCATGTATGATTCATCTTACGAATACCAAAGTGCCATCTTCGCCAGACCTGTATATACGACATTGCATGGTTAGGCGATTTAAAAAGTTTGACGTTTGACTCAACTCGCCTGTGCTAATTGCCCCTATGAACAATGCAATTTGCGAATGCGATTTAAAGGCAATTTCAATACTTAGACAAATTTTCTGGCGGCTGAAATAGACTTGGTTGTTTTTTGCGTTTTTCAAACATAGCGGCAAAGATAAACTCAAGATTACTAGGTCCTATACAAACGATTGAAAAACTATGGTTCAGCAATCGTGAACCGATGAACTCCAACATAGTATGCTTCTGCTACCCCCTCGTTGATAGGCGTCGACGGCGTGTCTGAATATCCAAGTGCGTCCGTAAAATGCCATGGATACATAATAAACAATAAACGAAAACTCTCCGCATCAAATAAACATGGTCAAAGCAAATACAAATTTGTATTTGGTCAAGGCATCACATGTGTAAGTTCAATCGCTTTAATTATGTAATTTAATTAAGCAATAATTAACTTATTAAACAACAGCAGGTTTCCTGTTCACACAGGTAGAATGCAGAGCAAAATTTGCATGGAATCATCAATTAACCAAAGAAAAAGTGAGTTCGTTATTTGATTCGTTCTGTGCTTATCAGGTGTATCTTCTAGGATATCCGCTCCGCTATGAGAGAATATCATTTACTAAATCTAATCTGGCTCATATCAAATTATTTCCTATCGAGAAAATCTACAGGTTTGTTATATTAATTACACATTTTAGCAGAAATATTGGTTTGTTATTCATAACAACAAACATTCCCGTGGATACGATGCGTATATCGACGCTGCTTGCTGTTGTGCAAAGCTTCGCTTCAATTTATTGGTGACTTGTCATTCTGACGGTGAACCGCGTTCAACGAGGGGTCGTACTTCAATGGTACATGGAAAATACCTGACCACTCTATCTTGAGTTTATCTTTGATAGCGGTTCATGTTTGGCTTAAGCTTAAAATTGTTTTTTGAACAATTGGTGTGTTCTCACTTGTATTTTGTTTGTATAGTGCACTTCATTTAGCCAACGAATGTAGAAAATTGTGGAATCGTGTGTAAGTATAGTAGAACAAGATCACTGACCTAAAGTCTTAATGAACGTCAGATTGTGATAAGTTTTGGTGTGCAATAACAATTTCACCTTTGATTCCTCCTATAAGATGGTGATGATTACCTAGTATACTGGTCAGTATGTGTGAGTAGGTAATGAATCCGAAAATAAGTATTATTTTTAATTTTTATATTAGGCAATTAAGGGCGATTAAATGGCGTGTTTCGTGGGCGATTTGGGGGCGATTTAAGGGCGGGGGGGGGCGTCAAAAAAATGACGGCGGCAAATCGCCCAAATGTTGCATTTGAAATAGCCCCCTAATTGCCAGCAATTAGCGCATCCGAATTGGCAAATAGCCCCCCGTTAGCCAGCAACTTGCCCTTTTTGACCGGGATGTTAGCACCCAGTCAAAAAGGGCAAGTTGCTGGCTAACGGGGGGCTATTTGCCAATTCAGATGCGCTAATTGCTCTTCAATTTGCCAGCAAATTGCTGGCAATTAGGGGGCTATTTCAAATGCAACATTTGGGCGATTCGCCGCCGTCATTTTTTAGCCGCTCTACCCGCCCTTAAATCGCCCAGGGAACGCGCCATTTAATCGCCCTTAATTGCCTAATATGAAAGTTACAAATATTAATTATTTTCGGATTCATTATCTACTCACATAAACTTATCACTACACTACACGGTAAAAAAAACTACCCATTTTATGTATTCAAATTGCCCAGTTTCGGAAGTTATTCGAGCTGTCAAAAAATGGGTATTTTGACATTAAAAATGTCTTACTCCACTATCTGGGGCTAGGTGTCATTCTAAAATCTAAACTATCTCCCATGTAACGAAACTATGTAAGGTTTGCACGCTTATAACTCCGATATTACTAGATGGATTTTAATCATTCATACACCAACCGATTCAGAAACACCTAACTTAAATATTGGTAATAATTTAATATCTGCCCAATAAAAGTAGACTTTTGGAAATTGGTAAAATTAAAAAGTTCACAAAAAACGGGAAAAATACCATTCGTGAGGCAGATTTCTCAGACACAGCCGTCAAAAGAGGGCAGCTTAGTTGCTCAATGAAACACGAAAAGTCATAAATAGAAGCAACGCATGTCCGTTTAAATCAGTTGTTGCTCTTATCCCACACGAGCAACGTCGTCTCCGGGCGATGCAATAAGCGCTATCGATTTTCGGTAACGTTGGCATTTGCACACACTCGCACCTAAGTGACTAAACCATATACGGTTAGTTTATAAATAGAGGTGACGCGTACCCGTTTGAATCAGTTTTTGTTCTTATGTCGAACGGGTAAGATCATGGCTGCAGTGTCTGGGCACTACAATAAGCGGTAGACGCTATGCATTTTCGGCAGCGGTGGCCGTGTGTGGATTTGTCGGGTACCAGCATGGTGTCACAGAATGATTTGCAAAGTGGGTGGGCGGGGTGGTTTGGATTTAATTCAATACGGTGTGTGCTGCTTAAGAGTGTTGCGTTTGAAAAAAATATATTTATTTTTATGCATGCGTGTGCGTTGTAACTTGTTAATCCATGTTTACGGCGCATTGTAGCTGCGTAGGGTAAAGAGCCAATTGGTTTTCATGTTTCATATTTCGGTTATATGTTTTTTATCAGTAAGGCATCTGACAACATGCTTCTGCAGTTATTGCACTGTTCAGCAGCGTAGTATTTTATATAGGAGAGTACACTCAGGTTTTTTACGCGGATTTTGAAATTTACGCGGTTTTCATTAACGCGTTTTTTTTAAATTTACGCGGTTTTCATTTACACGGCCTGTATCCCCTGCGTGAAAAATCTGAGTGTAATTGCATCGGAAACAATCACATTCCCAGCAGAACTTTTTGTTTTCTAATTTCAAACACTTTTGTTTCGTACTGCACACAACGGAAAATTTTAAAACAGAACTTACCGTCCCAGCAGCAGTTGAAGCGGGTGTTCTTTTTCGATTCAAATTCAAGCCATGTCTTAAGCGTTACTGGACTTAAAATTGTTTTCCCAGTTTAACCAGTCAGAATATCTGTCCTACCCTATGTATTTAAAACACAGTTCTAATTGCGTTTTAAGGTATACAACAAATACGGTTGGGTATACTAATTTAAATTTTAAAATAAATCTGTTTTAAATTATGAAACAAACCGCTGTACTGAAGATATAATTATGTCAATCCTATTACCACATAAAACACCTATATAACATAAAACGCTGCAGAATTGGTTTAATAATACAATGTTTACACTACAGAGTTATAACACGTTTTAATAATTAGCAACAAGAAAAATGTCACCAAGATAGCATAAAAACCCGTTTTAACTGGTAGTGCGAACGTTGCATAACAATGTAATTTATCAAATAATTTCATTTTTCCACCACTAATCGATCAAGAAATACTTACACTTAAGATTGTTTACTTAAGTTCATTAGTACATTATTGAAAATTTAAATGGAAACGAAATTTCATATTTTATGGAGAATCTGTATATTTCCGTTGGCGGGCGTGGGTTTCCTCATCACAGCTCTCAATATGGAACTTTTCTTTTGAATATATTTTCTGGACAGACCAGCCTATTTTTACTAGATGGATCAGCCAAATAATGCCAATCACCTAGTGAGATACTTGATTAATTAATAGATTACCCTTAAAAGACCTTCAATAAATTATGTTTTAATGGGGAGGGTATATAGCAAATTGTAACATATGAAAACAGGCGAGTGAACAAGAACGTGTGTCGATATGTGTGATAGATAAAAAGCTATATTTTTAATGTCACCGTGGTCGTGTCCTGTACACAACCCTTTAATTTTTTGTGTCTAACAATGAGTACTTTTTATCCATTTCACAACTACTCAAAGAGGTAATGTCAATGGGAATATTGATCTTGATAATGGGTGAAAAATCCTTAAGCATTATTTCAAGCGAGTTAACCTGCAAACTAATGGCGATTTCGCTTGAACCTGAAACTGAGTCAGGTTCTAACCCCAACCGCTGTCAGTTCATACATTTTGACAGCAGTTGGGGTTAGGAACTGACTCAGTTTCGCCTCAAACGAAAACCACATAAGGATCGTAGTGGAACCTGCAAATTATCGCCCTGCATCGGAGTCCGTGGCGGAAACGGAACATTTCGGCAATGCTCCGAAAACAACGTCTGTTTAGACTACTGAGGATGTTGAAAATATGCACCAGTTCGGCATTTTTTGAGCAGCCAAAAGATCCAGCCATCAAAAATATATCCAGTTGGCGATTTTATTTTGTTAAATAGTTTTAGAATAGGATTTCTATCTAGATTTCTATACTTTTATAGGGAAACAATAATGTGAAATGAATGTTATTTTATGTTTTTTTTAAATTCAGAAATAATTCTATTGGCAGTATTTTTCATACTGGCGTGATTTTCAAGAATGGATATTTTTTACGCATTTTGTTATAACAATTCTGTGAAAAATAATGGGTAAAACACATCCAGGTTGACATACAAGCACAGACTAACAGACATAACACTATGAGGGAGTTCCCTCAAAAACATCGATCCGACAATTTTCCCAGAACACTAGCTCCACCTTTTATTCACAGTCCCAAACACTCATTTACTGGTAGGTTACCCCTCAGGTTTTGGAACAATTTTTCACTAGTGGTCTATCCCCCGTATGCTTGTTCATATGTCAGTGGCGCCATAATTTCAAATGTGGCCACAGTCCCAACTACAAATATATTTAAAATGACCGTTAAAGCGGGCGAAGCTTTGTTTTTGAGTGTTATGTCTGTTAGTCTGTGATACAAGGTCTGTACTCATTTATGGGTACAAACGCTTTACCCATTTAATGGGTTATTCCACTTTTATTGAAAATGCGTAGTTTTCTACGCATTAATGGGTACTTTATTTTATCAGTGTGTATTTTTATCGCTGAGTTTTTAGAAAAATTGGAAAAAATGGCGTCACCCGAAAAGCATCGTCGCGAATTGATTTTGCGCAAGCACCTGGATAATCCTCAACTCTCTCTCTCTCTCTCTCTCTCTCTTCGAGATACCGGAAAACAACTCGGAACAACTACCAAACTCTGAGCATCGAACGGAAGGAGAAATGAAGTCAAAATGGATGTTCTATTGGTGATCCAGATCACAAACGTGTAGCGAAAGCGTTTAAGCGGAATCCCAATGCTTCGGTCAGGGATGTGGCTAAAAAGTTGAACTAGTTCAAGTTTTTCGTTCAGAGAGCCAAGGACCTGGAGGGCTGCATACGTACAAAATGAAGAAGACTCCAAATCATGACGAACGGTAAAATACGATGGAGCAGCCACGAGCCCGGAAACTTTACATCCAGATGCTGACGAAGCTTTATTGTCTCATCATGGATGATGAAAGTTATGTCAAGGCAGACTTCCGGGGCTATTGTCCTTCACCTCCCATCAGCACAAGTTTGATGTTCCGGAGGAAGTAAGGAAGCAGAAACTTTCACACTTTTGCAAGCGACCTGTCCCCGTTCGCCGTTCGTGGCTACCGGGACTGTGAGCGGGGAGATCTACCTCAAGGAGTATCTAAAGAAGCATCTGCTTTATCTGTTGAAGCAATATGAGGGTCGTACGATTTTCTGCCCGGATCTAGCTTTGTGTCACTATTCAAATGTTGTCCTGGAGTGGTAATCGAAAAATACTGGACAATTATGAAGTAGGTACCACGAAAGCATCCCAAGGAGGTCAAATTCGAGGAAGACATAAAGTAAAAGTGGGTTTCCATACAGAAGAAACTGCAGCCAGTGTTGTATAATGCTTACTAGTGGGTTATATTTTATTGTCTGATAGTTTGGAAAGGATTGGTCCACTAAGTAATTTTCTACAGCGTTTTTTTCGTGGTGCAATTTGATGTCGTACAGAACAGAAGATAAAATTTGCTCCGCTAGAACTGTCAGTAATGCAAACAATCAATTCTAACTATCGCTTTGTAGCTTATCCACTGGACAGACAGTATAGCAGAAGTGTTTTACAGAAGTCCAGGTGAGATATGAAAAACCTTAGTGGGTAACCGATCCCAGTGGGATTTTTAGTCGTATGCTGACATTAGGGAAGTGGGTAATGAAAGAGCGTCTGTTCTCCATGTTAGGTCTTGCATCTGACCCAGAATGGGTGGCTGAATAAGAAAGTCGATGCTGTAGAATAGATTAAGTGTCATACCTAATCGTATAACGCATTATTTGTGAAAGCAAAAAGAATACACAATATCATTAGTCTAAAAAAAGAGGAGAAACAGGAAAGTTGCATTACTCTTCGCTTTGGTTCCTTCTCTGGAGGAGGGGTTATTCTTTCTGCCATGAGAAGAAGAAAACTATCTTTCGATGTCTGTTAGAAGCATGTAAATAGCCCATCAGTGGACTAGCAGCTCTCAGGGATGCCAATATGCCATATTTATCCGGCCCTGCCAGATTTTTTTTGTAGCTTCCAGACAAAAAGACTGACTTTTCATTCTGCCAGATTTTTAAATTATAGAAGTTATTACACTCAAACTTTCGGAAATTTGTGCCAGAAGTCTAAAATGTATGTCAAATTTCGATGACTTTGAGGTTGCTGTTAGTGACAAATTTCGCCAGACTTTTTAGTTACACCAGAGACTAATCGAGACTACCAACTCACGAACAAACACTCAAAATTCTATGGCACGTTGTGTACTAGATCTTTTGAAGTAGCAGAGGGAGCACGGTCCCTTCAGTTCTGCCAATATTGACAAAATAATCAAGTTACCTGATTTTTTTTTCGGTAAAGTTGGTAGCAGTACTTGTTTATTTATTGGTCGTTGCTACACCCATTCTGTTTGCTTAGTAACTAGTTTGGAATGTTGTTTACCTAATGCAATAGATTAGATCGAAACAATAATGGGGAAAATTTGCGCGGTGAAAAATTGTTCCGGCTGGGAGAATGGAAGTAAAATTTCACTTCATAAGTTCCCAGAGGATCAACAAATGTAAGCATTAATTTAATTTGAGTAGTTCTGGCGAAATAATCAACTTTAAGAGCGTATTTATTTCTAATTTAGTTGTTCTAGATGGGTGGAATACTGCGAATCCCCGGAGCTTGAAATCACAGCTTTGCGAGGTCAGCTAGGACATCGACGAATATGCTCGATTCATTTCGAGGAATCCTGTTTTCGGAACGCTTTTGATCCTTCCAGAGGGTAATTTTGTTCAGTTTTGTGATATTCTGAAAATATATTAACATAAATACAGGTTGAAGAAAAATGCTTTTCCTTCTATAATGAAACCGAAAAATTGTCCAAAGAACCGAAGGTAAATTTGATTTTTGAATGATTAATACAAATACAAAATTGACTTATAGATTATATGAAACAAATGATGACAGCGTTGATCAGTTAAATGAACCGTTGGAGGAAGAATGGCTTATATTGGATGATGATCAATATGTTGATGAAGAAAGTAAGAATATTGAGATGAGGAAATGCCATGGAACAGTTTCTCCGATTGGGGGGTTGCCTGAAAACTCTCAGCCACGAATAATTGAAAATATTGAGTTGACCCGAAACCAAAATTCAGGTGAAAATTATTGTATTAATTTTAATGTCCTATACTAGCCAGTTCATGTACAACGACTATGTGTCTCAAGAATCCTTATTCTAACACAATGGCATCTTTTAAATGTGATTTGCGATTTATTTCTTTAAATTTTAAACACACAATTTGCAAATCATCCAATTCCAATCTTTTTTTACTTTTGACAGCAAAAGCTATTGGTTCCCCTAATTTAATAATGAATGTTGATTCAACAAGCGAGTCTTCACTAACGTTTCGAGCAATGTACGAATCTGAAAAAACTAAGGTTGAAATTCTGGAGAAAATGTTGAGAAGCGAGCGGAAAGTGCGCCGTAGTTTGAAACGACTCTGTAACAGACGAAAACAATCATTGAACACAAAAATCAACGAAAATCGATTGCTTAAAGTAAAATTGAAGGAAAAAAATGAACTAATTATCGAAGACAAGAAATTGCTGGATTCTATTAAGCAAAACCCTGTTCTTGTAGAGTCAATCGCAAATTTCTCTAAAAACAAACACGCAAGACGCTATGTACACACAAGACATTTAGCCATCCGACAAAGACTGTCTTCAGGATCGGCATATAGAAATCTTCGCGCAAAAACCGCTTTGTGTATGCCACATCCGAAGACCGTGACTGGATGGCATCGTTCCGTTGATCTGTTACCTGGATTCAATCAAGAGATTTTGCGACGTATGGCTACTGCAGGCATGTCCATGTCCGAAAAGGACAAAGTTGTTGCCATCTTGATTGATGGAATGGCCATCCGAGCAAAACTAGATTACCATGCGAAAACTGACCGTTTTCACGGATTTGTAGACGATGGCGTTTCGAGAGAATGTGAAAATAATAATGCCGATAATCTAGCCAATGAGGCTATCACGGTGATGATCAGAAGCCTTAACACAAAATATAAGCAGGTGAGACCCCAAAAACAAAAATTAAAAAGGCATGTTGAGAATTTAGACAAATGATATTTTTGAAATTCTCCAGGCGATCGGATATTTTCTTGCAAATGGTGTGCTGGATTATCAACGTCAAGCGGAGATTATATGTGAAGCAGTTCGTCGGGTTATGGAAGCTAAATTTTGTCCGGTTGCTCTAATAATGGATCAACATCCTACGAATATAAAAACTGCAAAAGAGTTAGGGGTAACCACAGAGAGCCCTGTTTTCACAGTAAATACTCATCGTGTGGTTGTATTCTACGATAATCCCCACCTTTTCAAGTCCGTGAGAAACAACTTATTTGCGAAAAATTTATTATTTGATGGACAGATTGTTTCATTTCGATACATCCGAGATTTGTTCACTATTGATATTAAAAATGTACCACGATTAGTGCCCAAGTTGAAAAGGAAAGCTATTGACTTACCAGCCTTCTCAAAAATGAATGTAAAGCTTGCAACTACTACTCTTAGCAGAACAACAGCTAAGACCATCGAAGCATATGTTAAGCTAAACATTTTATCCGAGAAGGCAATAGCCACATCCTTGTTCATTGAGCAGATTGATACTCTTTTCGACGTGTTCAACTCACGTTTCGAAACAGATTCTATCAAGGTATCGTTCGGTACAACAATTTAATATTATTCTATATTATATTCATTTATATCCAGCCAACCCGTGGAGCAATATTTGAAGGCAGTGTTCATTGGAAGTTTCTTGATCGAATGAACACTTTTTTAGAAAATCTTACATTTGTGCCGAAGACATGTTTCGATGTAGCAACAGTAACAAATTTAAAATATATGTTTAAATATTTTTTTTGCAATTGCAACACATATTTTGTAGGCAACGAAAGAAGCGAGAGATCAACTGACGGCGACACAGCGGTATCCTCCTTGTTTAACTGGTTTTAGAAACAACATAAATGGGCTACGTATATTGTGGGGAATTCTTCATGAAGAGCGAAATTTTTCTCATTTGTGTACGAACTATATTTGCCAAGATCCACTAGAAAATGAGTTTTCAATCATTAGGCGAACATGTGGAGCGAACGATGCTCCTACAGCACATCAGTTTGCGGCTGCATTGAAATACAGTAGCATATCGAAGACCCTGGACATAATATCCAATTCCAACTGTGAAGCTAGTGCCATAAAAAACATTGTCGATGAACATACAAAAACATCTAATTACGATCAAGATGATCCTCTGGCATTTGATGCTAGCGAAAGTTTGCGTATTCGCACCTTTGAACCATTGGATCTTGCGACAGCTAACACACCTGATGCACCTGAGATGAACGCCTTGACCTACGTGGTAGGGTTCGCACTATCTAAAATGATCCACAGAAAATGTCGTGATTTATTGAGTTTAGCTCACGATAGTGAACATAGGAGTCATACAAACTACTTATTTTGTCAACTAAAACATTACTCCAACACGGATGGATTCGTGTATCCAAATCAACTGGCTTTGGAAATTGGTCTGACTTTGCATGCTGCATTCAAAGAAAAGTTCTTTCAATTTCTTTGCGAAAGCCGTTTGGGTGTGAAGTCAAGATTACGTGAATACGTTGATTTTGACAACTATTTGTCGATTACAACGGTTTGTTATCCATGCTTGAATAAATTCGTCGACTGTCTGCTCAATACAATCATAAATGGTCAAGTGATTAAAATGCAAGCAAAAATAAACAAAAACCTTCGAGCTGGTGGCAAAAGGAATGGAAAGGCTAGAAGAATGGGGATTCCTTGCAAAGAGGTGAAAATAGTTAAAATAATTGACATGATATTGTAATTTATAATCAATAAAAAATCTTTTCTTAGCGGATTCAAGAAAAACAAAGTTGAAAACTGAATTGATTAACTGAAGAGATTTTTAATGTAATTTGTCGCGATATGTACTGTACTACCGTAATTTCTAAAAAACCGAATTAAAAATGAATTGATGGGAAGCAAAACAAATGCCATTTATTTAGAAAATTATAAGAAATGTAAAAAACTGATCCACGCATTCACTTCATTAAAAATATTGTAGTCCAACCTCATTAAATATTGAAAGTCTATAATGTGGCACGTAGAATTTTACGTTGGTCTCGCTGAAGTTTGCCGGAAGGTTGCCTTATGGTTCCCTGCAGGGTTCAGTTGCAAGTTTCGTCTTTCGCTTGTCGTTTACTATGCGGTCTAGAGTGGTTTTAGGTGACATGTATATCAGTTTGTAAAGAGAGCTCAACAATAAGTTTTGCTATCATATGGCATAGTCGTCTTATAGAGAACCATGCCCATCGAACTTGTCTAAGGAAACCTACTTGTATTATATGCGTGTCGATTTTATCATCTGCTCGCAACATTGAAATATAAGTAATAGTTAGTTGATGATGCCAGTATTGTCTCTATCACAAATAGTTGTCTAGCTTGCACTGCACTACTTTTCGCCCACTAAAAGACTTGATTTTCACAAAAAAAATCCAATTAGTAACTGCGACAGGAAAGCGTAGGACCATTTTTCTCACACCTTTAGTTGAATGTAGGGCCCACCCATGTGTGTGTTTAGATCACCTTTCGTTAAAACTAGATTAAGGTTCAGTATCTGAATAAAATGAATGTGTCACTCATGGTGATTTGAACACAAGCAGTCGAATCCCTTTTGTGAACACTATTTGGGGTCATAGATGGAATGAAATTCTTGGAAATAGTCCTTATCGGTAGCAAGATATATTTAGATTAAGTCCTTGTTAAGATTCCAAGATCGAAAGCAGGAAATAACACACTCCTCAGCTCTAGATCAGTGATATAATAATTGGATTTTCTTTTTGGAAAAATCGTTAGCAACAAATAAACACGCAATAAGTAAAACAGTCGGATAAGCAAAGCATGCTTGATTATCGAGGCATTTTCTATTTGACATTTCGAGGGACCTCTAGTACTACATGAGTTAGTACCTCTTGAGCCATGGAAAACTCGTGAGTCCGCCGTCTCAATTAGTCTCTGGTTACACTGCTAGATTTTCTTTAAAAAATAGTGGCAACCCTGTCAGGGATGCCATTATGCCAGATATATCTGGCACAGCCAGAGGTTTTGGCAGCTTCCAGACAAAAAGACAAATCTCTCATTCTGACAGATTTTTAAGTTTTAGAATCTGCTACATACACATTTTGGTAATTTGGGTAGTTATGTCCCAAATTTTACAAAAATCGATTGAAGCACATTCTATGAAGACTAAAATGTATGCCAAATTTCGACGACTTTGAGGTCGCTGTCAGGTGCCAAATTTTCCCTGACATTTTAGTTTCTTTGAAAAATAGTGGCAACCCTGGTATCCACTGGCGCAAGACTGTCCAGCCTAACTGGCTGAGATTGTTGTCGAGGCTTATGCCCGAAAGCTCAATGAACGATTTGAAGATCGGCCAACAAGAGATAACCTGAACGCGACTTGCCAACATGTCCAAGAGGCGGTCGGTACTACAACCATAGAAATGATGGGCACGGCTTACATGTAGGTACAAGGCTAGCTCGTTAGAGTGTAAACATTTGACATTTGACGGGCGTAATAGAAATCGTCGGCGAAAACAATTAGATGAAATTCATATATTCTTTGCTGCTAACGGATGATCTGCACCTGCCCAGTTAAACTCATTCCGGAACCGGTTCGGATTTCTGAATGGAGTCATTATGGATTCCAAATCAAATTCAAAAACCGATTCCGACTCAGAATCGGTTGTTGCATTTGATTTGGAATCCATAATGACTCCATTCAGGATTCCGAATCAAATTCCGAATGGTTTGACCGGGTGGTAGATCACAAGGAAGCTATGCCGATGTCCAAAACCTTTGCTGGGATCAGAAAATTACGGTTAGATATGTTTTCTATTGCTGCAGCCAAATTCCGACTTTTCGCTAATAATCACATAGATGCATTGAATACCTACTGTGCTCAGTGTAATTATGGCGTAATTTACATCAAGAATTCATTACACATTTTTTCCACCGTAAGAGCTTAAATATCGTTAATTATAAACTTTCGAGAAATCCGTTTATCGTTAAATTCTCGACAAACATATGATTACGGCCTAAAAGCCAACTGACAAAATCCACTTTGAATGGAAATTCCGGACAAACCGTTACGCGCCAATCGCAGATGTTTATAGTAATCGAAAGAGAAAAGTTTTCTCTTTCATAAACTGTTGTGAACTGTGTTAGGCTAGTAACGGTTTGTCCGGAATTTCCATTCAAAGTGGATTTTGACAGTTGGCTTTTAGGCCGTAATCATATGTTTGTCGAGAATTTATCTCAACGATTTCTTTGACGTCACCAAAAACTGTCAATTTGCGGAGTAGCCAGAGATGCCAGGTTTGCAGACAAGTCTGCAAATTCGCAGACTTTTAATATAAGCTGCAGATTTTTTCGATGACGCAGATATTTGCAGATTTTCTAGTTTGGTTGCAGATATTTGCAGATTTTTTAGTTTTGTTGCAGATATTTGCAGATTTTTGAATATAAAGGCTTTTGGTTACACTACCCAGGTAACCAACAAGCATTAGTGTATGCAGTAAAGTAGCGTAAAATTTGCATTTCGGATGCTTCTTGCAGTACGATAGCATTCGTGATGCATAACTGTTGTTAATCAGCATTCAAAAAACTGGTTAAAAACTTCTTGCCAGTAAGCAGCATTCTGAATGCACAACAGCAGTAAAATAGCATTTTCATGGCACAGCAGTAATGTAGCCGTATATTTTGCCAAAAGCGACTTTTAAATAGCATTTAAAAAGACTTAAGTGCATATCAAGTAGCCATTAAGACGCATTCAGCATGCTTATTGGTTACCTGGGTAGCTTTCCTGACATTTTTTGTTCTTCCCAGACATTTAAAATTATTGTTGCAGACATTTGAAAAAAGTACCTGGCATCTCTGGGAGTAGCAAGCCTCGTTACGTGCTTTAGGAGGATGGAACTACAGAAGTTTCACAAAACGATCAACAATATTAGGAGGAAAAACAACCCCAACGCCGGTCATCGTTTACGACCAGGAGGGGAATCTGTTGACAGATCGTACAGGAGTAGAGAAGGCACAAACGGAATGAGGATTGGAGATGATGGACAAGCTGTGGATCCATCCTAGCTAGATGACGTGCGAAATGCTATTCGAAAGTTGACACAGAAGAAATAAAACGGTTGTGAGGTATTTCCGTCAAGGTGCCGGCTTCATTCTTGAAATAATAGAGCCTTAAAACAGCTTATAGACAACTCATTCGAAAGAACACTGAAACTCTAGCCATGCTCACCTTGGAAGTGGATACCATCTCCTGGACGGAACTAGAATGGCATAATTTTGAGATTGAGTCTGAATATAGCCAGAAGGTTAAACTGAAAGCCATCACCAAGAGGACGCCACACAAGCTATCACGCCTGTCGCGAAATGCTCCATGGTTACCAAAAAATCAAATCCCTCACGATGTCCAAGAGCCTGTATAGAGACCCAACACAAATATGCGGGAAACCTCCGGGCCCATAAACACCTTGACACCAAGCGAAAGAGGACGAATGGAATCTCAAGGGTTTTAATTGTCGAAGCTGAAGAAAAACTACAGTAAGGGAGAAAGGAAAATCTGCCGCCAGGAACCTCAAATAAGGCGGTTGGACACTACACCATTAGTAAGTCAGGGCCAGTAAAAGTCTGCTTAGAAATTACCAATGGAGTAAGAAGTTTACCATCCTGTCAGATAGCCAGGCCAGGGTAAGAGTTCTGGGCTCTCGCGACGCAACGAGTCCAAACTCATTTGTGGCTGTCGGCAATTTCTGATGCATCTGGCAAGAAAAAGCAAACTCTTTGACGAGAATGTCAGGGCATATGTGAATCGAAAAAAACGAGTTAGCATGCTTTGAATTTGAACCAGAAAACTTTGAGGAATTTGCTTCTTGCCATTAAGGGACGTGACTGTGAGAATAGGACCCGGAGAGACTTCTTCACGCAACATATTAAGGTTCTTAAAGAAGCCTAAAAATCGGGTTTCCGCCCCGTGTACATAACTTCACCTCAGGCGTATGACTGAGATGAAATGTTGTTGGCTGTTATCGTTTAATTACGACGTATAGCTCGAAAACCGTTCGTATGCTATGTAGCTGTGAAGTTTATCTCAACATTTTCTATATCTTATCCGTTATTTTCAGGTTCTGTAAGAATATCACGTATTGCAACTCACCTGCACATCGTTTAGAGCATCGTTTCATTTAATAGTAGACGAACGAGAAAATCCCACTGTCATCAATCAGCACATTACTTTTCCTCATGTCCGCTGTCACAGCGAACGCAAGGATATGAGGTAAACCGGAAGCTGGTACAGTTATTGGCAGTAGATTAACATTGACGATTTTCCAATCGATTTCTTTCATATCTCGAATTCTAGTGTCAGCATAGTTTCTCGTGCATGAATGGAATTATACTAGCATTTGTTCAGCATCAGCCTAAAATATACTCGCCAAGGATTCAGTTAATTGATTGATAAGGTATGAGGTTAGACTCAACCATAGATCACGCGGTCGTTGGTGAGGTGTGCATAACGTTGTTTGATCATTTCTTATGAAGCAGCAAACCTTCTGGTGAGATTGTTTAGGTGTATTGTTTGTCATCCATCCATTCTTATCCTAGTGCCTCAGGCTCACGTTACTTTCCAGTCGAAATTTTAAATCAGAATCCGTAAACTAAAAGGTAAGGTATATTCTTCAAAAAATAGAAGTATATAAATCACATTTCGGACACAATTAAACACCTCTAAAATTACGATATTGTCAATTATTTTAATATGCAAAAAAGACAAAAACTATCGCTAGTTACCGAAAATCTGCCTCCCAAGCCCATCGGTTCACTCGAAACGCCCGTTCCTGTTCGAACAGCCTTCCATCCAGCGCATTCGCCAGTTCCTTAGTTTGTCCGGTAAACTCCCGGCACTGAGTCAGCTTTTCGTCGGCTCGCTGCAGACAGCGTCTACCGCGATCGAGAATCTCCTCCAGATCTTCCTTCGCCAAGCTGATGTTCAGTTTCATTCTTTTAGCGGTCGGCATCGAACCGATAGCGAACGGTACTGTATTGTCACTTTCGTTTTCGATATCATCAACGTTTGCGTCGACTACGTCGTCGCACTTGTCCTTCCGCTCGGAGAGTGATTTCCGTTTCTGGGGTAGCCTTTTCAACTCCGGCAACCACCAAAGCGATCGGGTGTAGCTTTCGTACTCCTCGCGGTGGTAGATCACTTCACAGGGTAGGTGAATGATTGATTCGCTCCAGCGGAAGCGTAACAATTCGTTGGCTAGGATGGCGATTAGAGGTAGCCAGTTGAGTGACGGGATGGCTTGTGGAAACGAGGTGTTGAGTGGGAGAGATCGGAGCAGTTGCTGAGTAAGGAGGGCTAGCAAGCGTCGGTTAGATTTTTCGTTTGACTGTTCGGAATAGCTGCGGATATAGGACAGGAGGTTGGTTTGAAAGTCTTTGATGGTTTGACAGTTTGCTGGATTGAATGTGATGGGCTTTAGTTTAAGCTTCCGGAAAAATGTGACCAGCTTTTGCTGACGATCCGACGAGCGCCAGTCCTTAGGGAAGTATTCCAAATCCAGAGGGATGTCGAAGCGGCGTTTGGACACAAACGGCTTGAATTCGGCTGGAAAATCGGGATAAACCGAGAGATTATGCTGTACGAGGTTGCTAGTGCGATCGATTGCCTGGTTGAACAGGTTTAGTACGAAGTTTATGTCGTGGCAAGCTTCGTCGAGTTTTGGATTTTGGTAGGAAGAAAGTTGGAATCGGTGCCACAGCTCGTCACCGAGACAGGTCCCGATGAAGGCAGTTTGTGACTGCATTTCCAGTGGGTAGTCGCAACTATAACCGGAAGCAAGGAATGCGAACGCTTTGAGAAGGGTTTTCCGAAGCGGAGTTTTTTGCCGTTCCTGATGGTGAAAAAATTCGAAGTCATCGATTTTACCTTCCTCTAGCAGAAGGTCAAGACCGAGAAGTTCTTCGAGGGTTTGGTCGGAATTTAGGTGCCAATTGTAGGCAATTACTGCGAGAGGAATTGGACCCCAGTAGTCGGCGTTGCGTAGAAGATTGTGCAATCTCTCTCGGGATTTCTGAATGTTGTTTGAGTTCAAAAAGAATAGAAGTCCATTTGAGTTGTCTAGAGCAATCGGATTAGCTGTGTTGGATTCATCAAGAATTGAAACACCTTTCAGAAGCCGCATGCTAACTACCAAACGCTCTCGAGCATTCGGCGATTCTTGCATCTCCAAAAAGAAGCTATTTCCTGTATCTGTAGTGGTACGTTTGAAAACATTCTTCAGCCATTTGTTGATGAAGTAGTAAAACCCGGACGAATCTTCCTCTTGTTTGAAGGGTATCGATAGTGATATCTTCCAGTAGATGTGATTCTTGACTAGACCCTTCAGTTGCTGCCTATTAGTGGATTTGATTCCACTCCGAACGATTTCGAAAACATCGACCTTCTCTTCTTTCGATTCCGGAATTTGGATGACCTTCGGAGCTCCTCCCACATACCGTTTCATATTGGCTAGGCTTAGGACCTGATGCTCCTGGTAGCATTCTCTTGCCTGATCGTGAAGCATCTTTTCCGGAAGCCATGCTGGACTATTCTCGATCTGCATTCGGTTATCCAGTAAATTATGGACGTTCCGGCGCCACATTCCAAAGTACTTTCGCATTATATTGAGCTGCCGATTTTCCTGGCAATTCTTAACTAGCACTTCTTCCCGCACCACTTCGGGTAAAAATTCCGCTAACAGTTCTTCCTGCAGTTCCTCCAGAAGAACTCTCGGATACTTTTCCAACAGATGATATTGTTGATAGCAGCTGGTCGCAATCTTCGTGACATCCTCTTCGCAGATCTCCTTCAACAATTCGTTGTAGAATTTTTCCGACATTTTATTGACCGTCACTTCCATTTGTCGTCGACTTTCCTCCTCCAGCTGTTTGAGTCGCCGTATCTCCGCTTCCTTTCGTGCGATCAACTCCTGCCGCATACGTTCCTCTTCCGCTTCCCGTTTCTGACGAAGTTCCTCAGCTTGTATCTGTAGTTGTCTCATTTCCTCTTCTCTTTGCATCCGACGGCGTTGTTCGTCCGCCTCTCTCTGTGCCCGTTGATCGTCCTGAAGCTGTAGATCTGGTTTCGGTAGTGCCACCGATGGACCACCAAAAATTGAAGATCCTTCACCGAACGCCATCGTCGGTCGGGATGGTTGCGAAAATGCTACACTGCCGAACAGATTCTGGCCAAATGTTGCTGGTTTCAGCGTTTCCGAGGTTTTCGGTAGTGGCGTTATACCGGACAGGGTTGGCGTAGGACTGTCCTTGGAGAAAACAGACTGTGCAATCGGAGCAGGAGAATGGGTTTCGATTTTGGCCGTGAAACGGGACGGTTGGAAAAAGTTGCTGGATGCGATCGGTTTAGGAAAGAACGGTTTCGGTGAGATGGATGTTGGTGATGGGACTTTGAATACTTTGGCGTCATCGTCGTTACTAGCGGTGGTTGAAACAGTTTCGACGGTTTTACTCTGCTTCAGAATGTTTCTTAGAACATCGTGTCGTAGGAAGCCTGATGCGTCGAAACTCTCCTCAAGCTGGTGACTATCTAGTCTGGACTCGTCGTTCAGTGGTTCTCCGGAAATGGCTTCTCCAACGGTACAGTCCCGTTTGCTTTCGACCAAATTGTAAGCTCGCTCCAGTTGAAAGGGAATCTCCGGGCGTTCGTACTGTTTTGGATCCATCAGAACCGTACCCAGCGATTGATCCACGCTCAACCCGTAGCAATCCAAGAAGGAAGCAGCTGCATCCGCGTCCTCAAAAGCAAGCAAATCCACGAGGTGATCCAGAGAAAAAGTAGCCGGCATTCGATAGGTGTAAGCTCTCAGCATCGTTTGAAGAGCCCGCGTCCGAATCTGGTTGAAATAGCGTAGTAAAATGCAAGCGTTCATGTAGGTAGTCTGTCGAACCAACCGGAAGAAACGAATGTAATTATTGTTCTCCAAAGCAAAGTAAACCTCCAGAGCAAATCGAATCTGCTTCGAGTGCAAAATATCCGCAGGAAGCTGTTTAATTTCCCACAAAAAGTTTCCATCGTTCAAGTTAAGCAGCACCACATAGGCTCGGAACTCAGCCTCATTCCGACAACGAATTCCTTTCAACCCCAAATCATTATACATATACTTCAGCGACTGTAGGCACTTGGTCATGTTTTCCGTATTTATCCGCTGATCAAACACGGAAGGATCTTCGGCGACCAGCCGAGCAGCACAATGAATATGAAACCGAGCGCATTGCTCCACCAGCCGCACCGCTTTCACCGAACACAACTCCTGCTGGGTAATGTCCTTCCGAAGACTCCTAGTCCGATCCCACACGAAATGAAACCAATCACCCAGATTAACCTCTTCATCTTCACAATCATCCACAATTCGGTGCAGTAAATAACTCATTGTCAGTTCTAAACCTTCCTCCGATCGCAACTCGTGCGGCATAGGTGCTTCCTGATCTGCCGAACTTCTCGAATACTGCTTGATTGCCTTCCCGTGGTCCATCTGTGCCGAACTTTCACCGGCTTCATATGAAGCAACCTGTAGCTTGCATTCCCTCATGTAGCGTTCCTTCTCCGGACACATATCGCAACAGGTTCCCTGAGTGCTGCGAGCTTTTCGGATATCCGTTGTCCGATCGGTTGTCAGCCGCAGATATTTATCTTTCGCTTCCAGCATCCGATATCTTTCCTCAGCCGTTGCAGCCGGTTGTTTCGCTAACAACTCAAACTCCGCCCTAGCCTGGCCAACCTTTGAATCCACGAGAATTTCCGGCCGCGCAGGCATTCGAAATTGCTTCGGCGGTGCCACTACCGGCGGTGCCGGAAAACGTTCCGTTTTCTTCAAAAATGATTCAATTGCTGAAAAATAAATACAATCATCAAAATAGATCCGCTGAAATGATCAACCTACAACACTCACACTGCTTAGCGGACTGCCGAACACGCGCAGCCGTTGGTCCCCCGCCCATTGAATCCAGCTCCTGCTGTACGTCCGGATCGATGAAACCTTCATCCCTGCTGGCCAGGACAGTTGATGGCGCTTCATCCGTCCAGTATACGTTGAACTTAACATCGCGAAATTGGCCACCCCGTACCAGGGCAGCTTCCGCTGCTTCGGGACTGTCGTACTCTACGGTGCAGGAAAACCGCTTCGGTCGCAGTATGAACCCGGTGATTTTACCGAACTGACTGAAGTGCTTTTTTGCGATCAGTTTGTCCAAAACCCAGAGCTCCGGGATTTGGTCGCAACTGAAATGAATAAGCCAAAAAAAAATGGTTGAAACGGCTGCGGGTGTGTATAGGGCTCTAAACTGACCTGATGGATTTCCGCTGGGGTGAGTCTTCAACGAGGATTACATCGTCGTCCGACATTCTGAAACTGACGGTGGTCACTTTCTACGGGTGGACACTACCTATAGATCACTTTAATTGTTAGAAATACACTTATTTTGCAATAAAATCATTTAACCTGTGAATGCGAAGAATAACGTGTTTGTGTATTGCGCACTTCCCACCAACCTGGACTCCGCACTTTCAAAGTGCGAGTGATCTCAAAACTGCGAGCTGTCAAAAAACATGTATTTCAAGTGATAGAGATGGTACTTTCATAGACAGACCAGTCGAACTAACCGGTCTATGAGAAGAATTTAATGGAAGAATGGTAAGTGCGCAGTGCGGTTAGAATCCAGTTTTTAGTGCCACAAGCAATACTTTCCCGGTAATGTATTGTTTTTGAATTGTCATTTACAGGGTGTTCGTAAAAAAATAATGGTGAGCTTTATGAACGTACTCCAAGTGGAGCAAGACTGAGAAAAAAAATTTATATTGCCCGTTTCGTCTGTAGATAAGGTTTCGTGCAAATTCTGAAAGCAGTACACGGTTAAATAAAACAACCTGCAGAATAAGTTCTTTTAACTTCCTTTTGAGTTGTGCGTCGCTTTCGCACTTATTAGTGTTGTCAAAAACAAAACGAGAGATTCGACTCAGTCGAGGTCTTCCGTGGAGGAACGTACTTTTGAGTTGTTTGGGGTATAGTCAAAATTAGGTAAATTCAACTTAAATTTGAGTATAAAAAACCTATCAATGAGTTGTAATTTTTGCCGTAGTTAAATGGAAACTACCTTCAACACGGTTTACCTAATTTTAAGTTCCCCCACGATATCATGAGATTGAGTCAAAGGAACTCAATTTTAGGTTTTTCGTTTCCGTGTAAAATAAATATTCTCACGTTGAAGTGCACGGGGGACAGCAAATAAACAAACCGAACGCCTTATGCACAATCCTAAAGAGGGCGTTGAATGTTGTTTTTGTTAGCCACAGCAACAACCAAACTAGGGTAGATGCGATGTGAGCATATTTTCGTGTGACAAAATTATTTTGCTGTGAGTTTACTTATGGGGTAAAATTCGCAATATTCGCGACTACGAAACTTTAGAACACCAATACACATTATTTTTACATTAAAGGCTAGTTTACAGTTCGGAAATCGTGTCACGGGATTTATGTCTCTGTGTATTTTAAATGAAGCTCGCAGTTTTCATGAAGTGAAAACCCATCCACGGGAAACATCACGGGATTTTGTAATTTGTAATTTATTGTTTTATTGGTTACGAAAATCTGGCAGTACAGGACTGTATATCAGGTCAAGGATATAATTTTAAAACTCTCCACACAGAAATCCGGCCGGGAACAATTCAACACAAATTGTTTCCGACGGGGAAAATTGCATTTTTATTAGGTTTAAAATTCAGTGCTATTTTGATACTGTAACGGCCAATTTATTCACTTGGATGAAAACCGGTTTTCCTTGAAACCCGGTTTTCGTCCAATTGGTCACCAGCAACCTGAAACCAGGCTTTGATCCAGTGAAGAAATTGACCGTTAGTATTTTTTTTAGAAACAGCAGAACTTTTGTTTTGACAGTTTGGAGGGATCTTGGCAGAAAATTTGAACTGTAAACTAGCCTTAAACGGCACGTTACGGCGGGTAGCCTAGAACAAAGTTTCAATAGCCTATCCCAGTAAAGTTCAGCGGGAAATGAACTGAAATTCTGGCTGGTTCCAGTTCGTATACTGGCTCCAGTGACACAACCGATTCTAACTAGAATCGGTTGTGTCACTGGAGCCGGAATACGAACTGGAACCAGCCAGAATTCCGGTTCATTTACGGCTAAGCTTAACTGGGACCGCTTGCCAGCATTTATTTTTAGCAGTATAGTCGTCTTTTCATTTAGTAGGCAGCTTGTGTACAATCGTGTTTTCTCCTATTCAGTAATAATCCATTACGTCGGAAGTAGTGCCCATTATACGAATAACGCAAACTACTTCCGAAGAATGCGCACCACTTCCGACATGATCCTCTTGCTTGGAACAAGAGAAAATATGATTGTTGCTGGTTTAATTTTCTAGTTTTCATCTGGAACCAGACCAGAAATGATGATGGTAAACAATTGAAAAAAGGGGAAGACGGTCACCAACTTAGGAAGCGTTTTAGGAAAAACACTACTAAATAACAGCTTGGATTTCTTATTGTTGGCCTCCCAAGCCAACATGAACATTTACAACCATTAGAGGAGTAAACATCCACATATTCCGGTTAATGAATCGATCCGACGCGTAGCGCAGCGTTTGCGGAGACTGCCGTTTGTAACACTACTTGTAAGATACTATCGGGAAAATTTCATAGCCCAGTTGAGTCGATAGGGCATGGGGGGAGGGGTAGCAGTGCCTCGCAAAAAAAGTAATGCTCAAAGGCCCCCACTTCATATTGTCACAAAGTAAGCTGAGATACCAAATTTCATATCCTATCAATTTTTGATCCCCGCCCACATCGATTGACTAGGAAATAGTGAGAAAGAGAATATGAAAGAAAAGAACATTGTATACTATCAATTTTGAAGTAGCACTCGGAAAATTATAGTTTATGCAGCGTTTGATCATCTCATCTGTTCGCTAAGAAAATCAATACACTATATCACTTTGGTCCCAAACTAGGTGTGGCAGCCGATGCAATTGCATTGTTGCTCTTCCGCGGGGAGACAAACTTCTGACTAACCGACCGACCACAGCTGCCAGATAGAGTAAAGCCAACTAAATATCTGAGACTGACTTTTTATGAATGAATAGAATTTTTTTCGATCTAAAAACTCAAATTTTCTGTCATTCGCGAAACTTGTGCGTCAAACATTATCATTTTCTCTCGAGAAGAGTCGGTCAGTTCATCCGACTGTTGCTGACTTATTGCAAAATAATGAACTATTGCATAAGACAGCGACCTGCCGTTTCCCCTAAACTACAGGCTGACTACAAGAAATGACAACAATGACCGTTGTTGATTTAAAGCACATTTTTGCATTTTTTGCAAAATTAGAGGCTCTGCACACTACTAATTTCCCGTAAAGAGTGATCCACTCTGTCCCGTGGGTTTCAATGAAAAACGGCATCCGTTTCAATTCAATTACCCAAATTTTTGCATACCACGTACTAAGCGTGCAAATTTTGACAGCTGTCTAAATTTTGTTACGAACGGTGTTATGCTGTCAGACAAGTTCCTTTTCTCCGTTTTTTCTTTCGTTCGCATTTCAAAAGAGTAATAGTAGTAGTGCCCAGTATAGTATTCGTCATGACATGGAATGAGTGCTGCGAGCGATTGCGAGAGACTGTACCCACAAACAGCACCGAAGAACGTTTTCAGTTCAGTCAGTCAGCCAGCAAAAGAGACAGGCAGTAGCCGTCGTGTCATGGTAGCATTTATTTTTTCCCCTCTGTACATTTTGTGCTCTTCACCAACGAAAACCTAAAGAGTGTCGTCGATATCTCGGCTGCTGCTGCTGCTTCAAAAACACTGCTGTGCTGAAGGCGAAAAAAGCAGGCCATCCATCATCTTAAGCGCGAGGCAAAAAGGAAGAAAAACTCGCATCGTGTGTGTGGTGCACCTTTTTTTCGGTACGGGTTTTTATTTTTTCGAAAGTTACGTGGATTGAGGAAAAGACTGGTTGGTTTGCTTCATTTCGCGTGTGGTGAACGCAGAGGAGTTTCTGGAAGGAAAAGCTTGCGAGCGTAATTATGCGATGGCCCTAGTGACCATCCAGCGATCGCCCAGTCTCGCAGATACTTCGCCAAGTGCCAACTCGGTAGGGAGTGAATTTTGCTATATTTTTAGTTTGGTACATGATCATTTTTTTTAGCAATAGTCTACTAGTTTGGATGGGATATTACCGTAAACGGTATTGCGATTCCTGCGTGTAAAATCGTAGTGATCTTTCCTACAGATGGATCAGTGTGTGTGTGTACATTCTTGATATACTAGTGTGCGTACGTACACGGCTGAATTTGGTGGTGTTTTCGCAATAGTGTATTTTTTCATTTTCGATTGTTTCCCAACCAAAAGTGGAAAATGCAAAAAACGAGTGGTTTTTCCAAGGATAAATAACGCTTTCTAGATTGAGGTTGTGTCCAGTCAGTGAGGGTAAAGCCTGTTGCCCGTGGAAGCAAGTTCAGAAAACTTTGCGATTGAAAAAAAGGAAAAACGTGAAGAAAAGGAAGCAGCTTGCAAAAAATGGTGTCAGCGCTGTCGGAGGCCAACAGTGGAAAATCTTGTGAATTGGATAAGAGTGAGTTCAGTTTGCTAAGCCCGAAAAACAGATACGATATCAGGAGCATAAAATATGTCCTACGCTGCGTCAGCGATAGCAACCAAAAGTGCACGTTGAATTTTGCCCATTCGTCATCTTATTTCTGATGATTAATCTTCGTCCGATCCAAACTTGGATCGGCGAAGAAAGTTCATTTCCCTGCTTTTCCCGTATCAACGAAACGGGTTGGGTTGGAAGCGTGTGTGTGTGCGTGTGCAGCGGGACGGGAGATTCGCCAACCCCCGTCCCGTACTCTCCATCATCCTGGTTGTCTGTCATTCACAGTCAAAGGCACAGTGAGTGGCGGTGTGCTTGGCGAATGGCAACAAAGGGATTTTGTGGAACTTGCGTACGATGCATCGGTGAGATGTGAGAATGCGTAGCGAGAAAGAGTGTGAGTTGCCATCGGTGAGGGCGTTTCGTACACTCACTTTGGATGGTGATTATGAATGAGAACAGCTGCTGGCTGGCACTCTCCTGGATACTACTACCAGTCAAGGCGTTTCGAATAAACAACAATCGCAATCACATTCTATAGTTGAAGCAGGGTTGGCGATTTTGAGGTTATGCTGTTTATGCTACGATTATATTTGGAAAATTAGATTATATTCTATAACAATCGTTCTTCTTGAATATGATAGGTTTATTTGTTTTACATACATTATTTGAAGGGCTCAGTGCAAGAACGGCCTAAGTAAAAAATCTTGAGCGTTTTTTCAAAACGTCATATCTGCAATGAGTTACTCTCTTTGTTTACTTTCTCTTCTGTTAATAATTCGGTCACCTTAACATTTATCCCTCAACTCTTTGCATAATATGCTAGTTCAAACCACCGTCTTTCGATCTGTACTGTAAAATAATTGAAAAGTGTTATAGTGACGCCGTAAAAATCGAAAGAGAAAGTAAACAAAGAGAGTAACTCATTGCAGATATGACGTTTTGAAGAAACGCTCAAGAAATATCAAACGTGGGTTATTATTGTATGTTATTGAATTTGCGAGGATTTTTTCGAATGCTAAACAATATTTTTACTCACGGTAAAGATGGACAAGTCTGTCTATTCCAAGGGACATGCTGGTGAACTCGAGTGATTCGTAGTTATGCTGCCTAAGCTCGCCCCTCATCAGCAGAAGACAAAAGTTAAGCCCGTACGATATTAAGCCTGTTCTAATGACCCCACCACTTCTAGTTTTCCTATCTGTTTACTTCACATCCTTGCTCTCACTTGAGTACTATGGCTCCAATTTTTATAACTTTCCCTACCCAGTAATCTAGTAGCTAATTGAATGTCAATAAAATGTGAAAAATTTATTCAAATAAATACCTTCAAATTAAGTTTTTTGATCAGAAGTCGGTGTCATTGCATTTATTACATAATAACATACAATAATTTCGGACTAATCCACTTTTTATATTTTATATTTATTGTCAACGTAATTAGTACCAACATTTGTGTCCTCGGGCTATACTATCTTGTAAATAATATAATATATTTGAACAGAGCGATTATATCGTGAATTATCGAATTTGTATTTTTCGATGCAGCTGATTTTTGCGATATGCTGTCGATTTTGTGCTTGTGGTTTGTCCAGTTCTCGGAAGTGATTCCAGAAGTGCTCTAAATTAGTCATGCCGTTACGCGAAGAGAGCATTTGCTTTTCAAACAAATTTAGCAAAAAGTTTTAAAACTGGGGAAAGACCATGTTGGTGCTGTCTATCTGAATGAAGACCTGTAAAAACCGAGTCAAATCTCACCTTAATACCCAAGAAAACGGATGTCATTTACTCTTTGTTAGCATAGGCCATTTCTGTTGAATACAGCAGATGGCGATCATTCGTCCTTTTGCTGAAACCAAAGCATATCCATCGACCGATACGAGCTGTGTTCGTAGGTTCTGTTTGAGATGGCGATGACCCTCACCTGCCTCCAGTCGTGAGGGTTTTTCACTGAGCCAGGCTGACCTTTTAAGTAAGTTGAATTTGTTTCTCTGGCCTTAGGGCGTTGTTGTTGTGAAGTGTTCAAGCGGGAATTCCACCACCAATATTATGTTTGCGGTATCGTGACGTGACGTGACGCGGTGAGTTTTCTGTTGGGGAGCAAAGTAGGTATCAACATTTCTTTCTTCCGTTAGTATTATTTCGGTTACACTTCCATCGAGCCGTGCTCCATAGAATGCTCATCGATGTTTCTCTCGACAGTATTATTACTACTATAATTCTACTGTAAAACAGTGAACAGATTTGTGATTAATAAGGTAGCCGTCAAGGGAAACTATCGCCATTATTCAGCCAACAGCTTTAAAAATCTTACTACTGGTAGTTCAATTAGTTATGAAATTTGCGATTCGACTTCGCCTCATCAGAATCCGACACTAACTTAGTGACAGGACTAAGTTAGTGCACAATTATCCTACGTACTCCAGTTTGTAGCTCAATTTCGGAATTTGTAGCAGCACTTATTGATATATTTTTTTTTTATTTTGTACACCTGTTTGGGACAACCTAGAGTCCATACGAGGAAGTTCGGGTGAGGTCAGATTTGGTCCTCTTCTGGAAAATCCTTCCGGAATTGAGGCATGCCCCTACAAGCGTTATTAGAGGCTTTATCGTCAGTGGGCAAGAGATTGTATGGGTTTTCGGAGATAATGAGAAGAACTATTTTAAGCATTTCTGCATAAGAGCGTGTTAAGCGATCTTTGACAGATTCCTTTTGGTCATCCGTGAACAATTTGTACGTTGGGTATGTCGAAAGTGCATGCGGATTTTAACCACAGTAAGCATATTTATAAACGGTTTTCCTGCAAAAATTGTATGCACGGCTTTCCTCACATTTACCGAAACTTATTGCTTAGGACATTGCAAAAAACGATCGTTTTTTAAATCTCACAGCCCCACTTCATATTGTGACAAATGTCCAAGTAAGGTCAGAGGCCAAATTTTACATCAATCGGACAATTTAAGACCCCCACTCATTTCGCTTAGTTTTTGACATTGGCACTACGGGAAAATATGAGGACAAACTGTATTAAATGATCCTACCTTTTGAAAAAAAGTAATGCCTGCCTTTTTTTAAAGGAAACATTCTTAGCGTTTCTCTGGAATATTTTCGTTCCTCAAAAAAGTGGAAAAGTGTGAGTTTTGGAATATTTTGTCTCAAAACACCTCTATTTTCAATATGTAATTATTCTGCTCTATGCGACAAATTATACATATATTGCAGTTTTTCCGATACAAAACAATTTTTTATGCAGATCAAGAATAATGATTGATAGCTGTTTAGTATTTAGTCGAGAAACATTTTTGCTTCAAGACAGTCTCTAGACAATTGGGGCACAGATTTTCTATTAGATTTAGGTCTGGGTGGTGTGCAGACCGTGAAAGAACATTTACCATCTCATCAGACAGCCACTGTTTAACGAACTGAGATTGTAAGCTTGGGGTCATTATCGTGCATAAATGTCACATAGACCGGCAAATAGCTTTATATGATATGTACTACAATATTTGAATGGATGGCGTCCAAAAGGGTTGACCCACATTTTGCATTTTTTTCCAGGAAATGGAAAAAAAATCCGCATTTCCAAATTAGCATTGTTTTTGTTTTTATTAGTAGTTCATTGACTCATGTTGTCTAGAAAAAATAAGATCATAACATGTACAGTAAAGATTCAATTTTATCTGCCCCCGATTTTATCTATCCACGATTGTATCAGCTTATTTACCCGATTTTATCAGCTTCATATGAAAATTGATAGTTGGTAGTTTGATAGGCTCTAGCAGACAAACCAAGTTGAATTGAAGTAAATCCTTTCTTGAGCGTATTTTGCTTAGCTTAGAGATCAGATAAATGAAATTTTTTTTTGAATTTTGCACTGTCAGACTCCCTTAAGGAAAATTTAAGCTAAATAATCAGGAAAGCTTATGAGGCTATATCTTGGGATTAAAGAAGAATATTTGAAGCGCTTAGGTTTCTTACAAAGGAAGAAAAATATATGTCCCGATTTTATCTTATCTTTTATTTTAACTCGTTCTACCTAGCGTCAAAAAGAGGGTAACCCACAATTCACACGTCCTTTCCTTATCTTTAGTTTTAGAGTTACGGTGTCTTTGGCAAAGTTGTTGACATCTAGCGCTTTATTTGATAATTTCATATTAGTTCGGAATTCAGTCGCTAGGGCGGCGCTGCTATCAACTTTGAATGGAAGGTCATTATAAATATAGCTTCTAGAGACACCAACTTTGTAGGTCCTGTAGGTTTTAAAATATGGCGCATTTTTTTTGAAAATATAATTTATAAGTAAATGTTTTAACTAAAACCTTGAAACATACATGACGTACAAAGTTTGCATCTTCAGAAGATGTGTTTAAAATGATAGGGCCTACAACTTTCTCGAAGACACCACATTTCTATCTATCCCACCAAATAAAGGGCTAAGTGTCATACAGCAACTCTTCCGAAGACACTATAACGAAAGATAATAATTATTTCCACGTTTTTGCCTTTCTCATATAAAGAAAGGCTATGCAATCACTGTAAAAATCGACTTTTTAATCGAGGCCCGGAGGGCCGATTGTCATACACCATTCGATTCAGTTCGTCGAGATCGGCAAATGTCTGTGTGTATGTGTGTGTGTGTCATTTAAACTCACACAATTTTCTCAGAGATGGCTGAACCGATTTTCGCAAACTTAGTTTCATATGAAAGGTATAACGCTCCCATAAGCTGCTATTGAATTTTTAGTTGATCCGACTTCCGGTTCCGGAGTTACGGGTTGAAGAGTGCGGTCACACAGCAAATTCCCATATAAACTGGTACCACCATGATGTTCAAATGATGTAAAACATATTAAAATTGATGTAACATTACTCTAGTTTGCGGGTCTGGATCACTAATGATCAATCAAAGCAGCTTTGACCACATTGGCCACCTATGACGGTTCATGACGCCCCCGGGGAACCCGCCAATTTCCTAAGCTAATATCACCGCCATTCCCCAACGAATTCTCTACCGATTTTTACAAACTTGATTTCAAATGAAAGATACAGTAATGCCATTGACTGCTGCTGAATTTCATTCTGTTCTGACTCTTGCTTCCGGAGTTACAGGGGTGTTAGTAAGGATACACTGGAATTTCCCATATAAATCGGTACAATCGTAATACCTCAGAGGCTAAAAACTATTGAAATGGTCACCAAATTACTTCTAATCGCAGATCTAGATCACTGATTGCTAATCAAACATTCTTTGAATATATTGTCCACTATCGACGATTCCGGAAGTCCGGAATTCCGGGCATATTCCACAATTAAAGTCACATCGGTTCATCGGTGATGAATGAACCGATTTTCTCAAACCAAGTCTCAAATGGTAGGCAAAATATGCAGTTGAGTATTGCGTCGCCGCCTTTCCACCCCCCCCCCTCCCGCCTTGCCCTTACACGTCCCTCCTTCATCACTCCCCTCCTCTTGGACCTCCCTCACGCCCGCATTTCCTTCATCCATCCCGTATACCGAAATAAGATGAAGGATTTCTGACGCATCCTCCACTCCCACTCTACTAACCCCCCATTCCCTACACGTTCAAACCCATTCCACCAACCTTTCCAAATGTATGTATGTATGTAATCACATGAAGATAACATTGAACTCATGCTTATAAAGCTAATTAAATATTCTTTTGCCTTTCTCATATAGAAAGGTTATGCAATTACTCCAAAAACCGACTTTCTAACCGAGGCCCGGAGGGCCGAGTCTCATATAACATTCGACTCAATTCGCCGAGATCGCAAAATATCTGTGTGTATGTATGTGTGTATGTATGTGTGTATGTGCGGATTTGTTAACAAAATGTCCACATCGGTTTCTCGGAGATGGCTGGTTACAAAACAAAATTTGTTGATTTGTCCACATCGGTTTCTCGGAATTTTCTGAACCGATTTTGACAAACTTAATTTTAAATGAAAGGTCCATCAACTGCTGTTGAATTTTGTGTGGATCCGAGTTCTGGTTCCTGAATTACAGGGTGATACGTACGATCACGCAGCAAATCCCGATTCTAACGAATTCTGCGATGGATGTAAAAAGGTGAAATTTTTTTCAAAATGTACACAACTGTTGAATTTGTAGATCTAGGTCCCCAACAGTCATTCAAAGGCTCTTTGGTCACACTGGCCACCATCGACGGATCCTGAAGTATCCAAATTCAGAATAACGGTTATATTGGTTTCTCGAAAATGGCTAGACCGATTTGATCAACTTAGTCTCAAACGAAAGGTGTTGCGTCCCCGGAAACTGATATTAAATTCCATCTCCATCCGACTTCCGGCTCCGGAGTTACGGGTTGTGGAGTGCGATCACATAGAAAACTCCGATTCAAACCGATACCGCGATGAATGCAAAAAGGTGCTTTTATATATACTTACCAAGTGTAATAAGAATGAAAGACATTTCCATAATGTTATATTGTACGAACCAGCTATTGTATCATTGTTTGGAGAAATGAGAAAGGCACAATTGCACCTCTAGGTGGATTAAAACGGGTTTTTAACTTTCCGATCACAATGTACCGTTTTTCTCTTAATCCCAGAATAGTTTTTAGGAATGGGAGATTTTTGTGCGAAATGCCAAAAATTCAAACTTTCCCTAATTTTTGAGGAACGAAAATATTTGAAATTGAAACTTCAAAAACTAAGCGAAGTGGTCTAAAATTGTCCAAATGATGTGCAATTTGGCATCTGAGCTTACTTTGACATTTGACGTAGTTGCTTGAAATTGGAACAATATTTATGACTCGCGGCACAAAAAGTCATACAATTCTCTCCCACTTCAACGTAGCCCGGTGAAGGTTACCCCGCTTTACATTAAATGCAAGTGCTTCTGCTTGCACTCCCTCATCTTAACTGATTGAAAGAAAAGGTTCTTGAAGCGGTCAACCCCGTCCTAAGTTCCACCCTAAACTACCGCCCATCGTGGATGATCCCTCACGAAAAAAAGATGTTATGGAACCACTGCAGCACTCGGTCATAGAGCGTCTCACCTTCATCCATTCATCTGATTAGTGTGAGATATCCCACTCACTGCTCTAGCAAACATTCGCTCACCAGCCTACTCAGCTAGACATGTGTGTACTATCAGCAAGCAGCACACATTCGCGAGCAAGTGAGTGTATGGGCGGCTAGTCGGTCGCATGTTCGTTCGCAGCAGCAGCATGCGTGATTTGATTGTTTCCTAATTTGGTGGTTTCGAAGATCGTTTTTTTTTCGTTTGCCGTTTTCTGACCATCCTTCGTACTCTCCCTGTTGCATGTGTGCTGATGGTTTGTTTATTTCTTTTTGTATGAAACTGTATTCTTTTGCGGAAATAAATCAGAGTAAATCGTTGTCTGATTTAAATATCAACATTAAAAACGAACGAATATGATGGTTCACCTGTGTGTCGGATAGAAAAACATGCGAGGTGAAAAGTAGCATGTGGCACACGACAAAAAGTACGCCGGACGAAAATATAAGTTGTATACCCGATCAGAAAGGAATTTGATACGAAGGATCCATCCATCCCTGCAATTGCGCTGCACACTAACAAATGACTAGAAAGTATGTCGAAAATTAAGTTCAACAATAAAATATGGGACTAAAGCTATGTTTTGTTTTACAAAACTATACCCACTGCCACATGATTTAAGTTCCACCGTAATGGCATCGCTTCAGACGACCTACTACAGACAACCAGAGCCAACAGTCACAGATCACAACCTGAATGCCTGGGAATTCAAATTACTCATCGCTTAGGATTTTGGTTATGCGCATTTCGATCGCGTACACTCGGCAACTATTGCCAAAGTCGATTGATATCGAGTCCATCTTGCCGCTCGCAACGTCGTCGTCGTCGTCGTAGACGACCTACATACCTAGATGTATATTTCACAACTTCCCTTACGTATAGTAGAGCAGCAGCCAGCTACTCGAGGCGTATGATCTGTGGTCGTCAACATCCTACCGGTAGTTGAATTTGAGTCTCTTTTCCACTCAACTAACCGCCATGCGGATGACCGTCCTTCACGTTCTCCGCTTATTGATCTTTCCCTCTTTCAATGTCGTTTGCTTAATTTTTCTTCTCGAGCTGAACAAAAGCTCGTTTTCCCCATGTCATTAACCATTTTTGTACATTTATGCCTTTTTTTCGTTTGTTTCTTGCAGGACACAAGCTGTGCAGAAGACGATGAAAATGCTAAAGTGAATAAAAGGTGAGTCCTTCAGCTGGCTGGTCCAGCTTGAAGATGGAACACATCTTCCCTTATTTGGGGCTGTCATCACGTCTCTGTTTCGTTACGTTTGTTCGCAAATTTTGCCGATCGAGGAAGTGCAAGATAAGATGTCCTCCGCACAGGCAGCAGATAAGAACGCCCTTTTTTTTGCGCGTCGCCTCATTGGTTGCCTGGGGCCTCATTGGTGATTAGATACCGAAGATGACGAATAATTGCGTTTGTTTTGCCACCCAGTCACACTCATCCATGATGTTTATGATCTATTTTTGACCCGGGTCTGGCTGATGGCGAAGAAAAGAAAATAAGCGTCGCGCAGACTGAACGGCCCAAAGTTAGTGAGTGGCGCGCAAACCGCCAGCATTGACATTGGCTAGCGGCTCATCTTTTTTTTTTTTTGTTCGTGTGTTCACCTTGGTGCCGTTATAAAATTTCTAGTTTGTATATAGTGAACTTCCTTGGCATTAGCTTGGTTGAATACTCTCGAGGCGGACAGGCGCCCGGGGTGTGTGTCATTTGGTGAAAAAACAGCTAATAGATTGATTTTTTTTAGATTGTCTATCCTTGAGGGGGAAACAGAGTCGCATTGGAAAGTTATATATTGCGAGAGCAATTATTGCGATCTAATTTCTTTACATTTATTCAAGGAACGTCCGGTGGCAGGTCGCTAGAGGCGACAAGGTCGATTCGTTAGAAAATGCGTTAGAATAAAACAACTCGCAGAACTCTTACCTGTGTTGTGCAGCTCTCCTCCTTATACCTATTGGATTACTTTAGAAGGCAATTTTTACCGGGCTGACGATCGCCATTCTGACGACATGCCCAGTTCACCGCAATCGCCCAATTTTCGCTGTGTGGCTCTCCAAGCAACTGTTGCCATTCGTGGTTCATATGCCCTACCGTAGAGCACTTCCAACACCTTCCGTTCGAAAACACTAAGAGTCTATTATCTTTCTACGGACAAAACCAGCCTAGAGGCCGTGTGGCATCCGGCTGGTTGAAGATTATCAACCAAGGATTGATCCACTGGATTCCTGCTCGTCGTAAGTGGTGTCTTAAAACAGGGGTCCTCAAGTCAAGATGTTTCTTCGTGTCGAGGACTGAATGGCTGGCAGGACTAAAATATGCCAGTCGCGCACAGAGTGTCGTGGGTCTTACCCTAACTGTGTTTAGCGAATCCTCGACACAGTGGACGTTCGTTTCTTCGCAAATCGTGCGATTCAAATGATGTTCATGTTCCTAATACCCATTTCGGGATTCGCTATAGGCGATTATAATCCAATGTGTTTGGTATCTTCTAGCTGCTGTACAACAAGTGCTGATGATGAAATGGGAGTACTACGAAAGGCCGAATCACATAAGGCCGAAGCACAAAAGGCCGAATCACAAAAGGCCGAAATCTCTAAAAGCCGAAAACCACAAAAGGCCGAATCACATAAGGCCGAATCACAAAAGGCCGAATTACAAAAGGCCGAATTACAAAAGGCCGAACTACAAAAGGCCGAAGAAAGAGATCAAATCGCTAAGGTCATTGTAGTAACCCATGGCGTTATTAATGAGCTGGTGCATATCATATCATGAATTGATGGCTGAAAACTGCTTTAATTGATTTTTTATTTAATTAAATTAAATTAAATTCAAAAGAACAGCTCATGTTAAAAAGAAGGAAAAATACCCGAAAAGATAGTACAATAATTAACATGGCAGGATTTCTAAAAATCTATTCAACATTGATTGACCATTTTTCGTTAAAATATGCGCTATCCGCATCACATATTTTCTAATAAGGTCTTTTCGGGCATTTTGTAGTAGATTAGAACGATGCTGGGGGTCATTAGTCAAAGGGTTATCCGGCCGAAGGATATATAGACGAATAGTCATTAGGGCGAGGCACACTAGGTCGAATGCACCAAACAGGGTGAGAAATAAAGCCTTTGGAACTGAAAACAAGATTTGAACGAAGCTTTCAACAATTTGATTGGAACCTTTGAAAGAATTTGATTGGGACCATTGAAAATAATATTTACGTCATTTACGTCATCTTTCTCGCTGTAAATATGCAGCGAATATCAAGGTGCTGGGTCATTAGGCTGAAAGCCGGTAGGCCGAATGTCGTTTGGCCGAACGTCGTTTGGCCGAATGTCGTTTGGCCGAATGCCGTTAAGCCGACTGGTCAAATAAGAATGACAAATATGTAGAGCAGTTGAAACTGAAAATTTTCAATGATGATATAGTAAATAATATCAGTTTGAACACAACTTTCCATACTACCTGTCATGTAGAATGTTAAACACGGCAAGTTGGTCGTTGTTCCACAGGCTACTGCTTGCATTAAGCCTAATATGATTCCATAATCACCAACTCGAGACAGAACACAATGAAGTTATTCCACGAAGTTGCCAAAAAGCGGGGTCTCCAAAATGTCGATGTACCTTTTCAGAATGGTAAATATGTAGAGCGGTTGGAACTGGAAACTTTCTAAGAGTGATTTTTTACGATTTTTTTCAATAGAATAATAATGTTTGGAATATTTACGACACTTTTCTCGTTGCATATTTGCCGCTTTACTGGAATAAATAAACAGAACGAAGCCTAATGTGGCTACGCCACATCGCTTCATGGCAAGTGCTGTCCGACATCGCTCCGCTCCGTCGGACTTAAACTAATTTAAGCCCCTATGTTTGAGTAATCCGGGCAAACGAGTGGATCACAGGTTTGCTTGCGCGAGGCCGCCGCTTCCGACGGCGGGTCGGCGGCCACCTCGTCCGGCGGATCCTCAGCGGCTTTACGCCGCTTCGGATCCTTGGCCTCGGTTATGCGGCTAGGCCGCATCGCACTGGCTTCGCCGTATGCGCTGGCGCAGTGCAACAACCAAACAATAGTTGTGGCTAGCGGTTACATTTAGCCAAACTGACTTTTTTATATTAATTTTCTTTTATTATCTATGCTTTTTATAAACGCGATTTTATTTTAAAATATTAGTCATGGGCAATACTAAAGTATCATCAACACCAACAGATTAGATCATTCGATTTCTGATGCATGTGGACTTGCGGTTTTATGTGATTCGGCCTTTTGAGATTCGGCCTTTTGTGATTCGGCCTTTTCGGGTTTCGGCCTTTTGTGGTAGGTTAGAACATCTTCGGCCTTTTGTGTTTCGGCTTTTTGTTATTCGGCCTTTTGTGATTCGGCCTTTTGTACCGCTCCCGATGAAATGTGTAATGCTGTGATTGAGTACGGTTAGAGTAGCACACAGTAATCTTCAGCACAAACGTACAGCAACTATGAAAGTATCCCGAATCCCGCCTTATGCAGGAAGGAAAAATATCTGGCTTTGGTTCAAGAACCGTATTTCCGCAAAAGAAACTTCTATGTTGGAAGGCTGCTTAACCCCGTCTTCGTAGCTTATAATAAATATGGCATGAAAATATACGTGACATGCCTCGTGCATGTATACTTGCGAATAGTGCTTTTGACGGATGTCTTATATCCGACCTCACAACTCGCGATGTTCATGCTGTCACAGTCAATATGACCTGTTGGTAACATAAACAAGGAATACGTCTATTGTTCGGAATATTCCGAACTATCACCATCACCTTCTGATGATTTCAACAGAGTTGTATCATACTGTGGCAAAAATGGGTTTCCTCTCATCATCGGCAGTGATGCAGATGCCTACCACATAACTGTGTAACTACAGATATACGAAATATTCCTAGTAACACTAGAGGTTTTATGGTAGCTTTATAGCCACTAATAAAAATTAGATTGCACTTGTAGCGTGCTATAAATTTTCAATTGTTACTTGGGATGCATGTTCTCTGATAGTCAAGCGACTTTTAAAGCATTGTAGTCAGTAACTTGCTCATCTAGATTGTTTGGGGAATGCATTCAATCGCTACAGAAGGTGATTAAAAAGTCCATTAGATCTTTCTTGGGTATCTGGGCACGGTGGAATTGAAGGTAATGATAGGCGGTATATACTGCCCATGATCGTAACTTGTTTGTCCCGGTGCTAGTGCGAATGTGGCTTCGCGTGCATAAATTTGATTTTTTTGACCGTGTGACCATTGTATACTTGCGTGTGTTCTTGAATGCTTGCGCGGCCCGTGCATATACTTAATTTTCGATGCGCGGTTCAGAAGCTAGAAGAGAGTTTTTTTGGTCCAACTGAAGTCATGAGTCTAGGCTGCTAGGACCGAGGGTAGCGAAATTGTAAATTTATAAGTATTGAAACTTTCATTTAATTAACGGGGTGTCAATGTTGGTGAAATCGCAGGCGTAAGTATGTGTGGAGGATTGCAATTGCATGCTCGCGTTTGTTACCAGATTTGTGTTATTGTGAGGGCTAGGAGCGTTTGTACGTACGGAATGAGAGAAATTGTGAGTGTATATGAGAAAATATGCAATTGATTGTGTTAGTGAATGTGAGTATGAATCTAATTTAAGATATAGTAATAAAAGGGAAAATAACATGCCGAAATAAGAAAAAAAAAAAAGATGCAAAGAGATTAAATAGAAGCGTATCAATTGACCGATATTGTTTTTGATATGTATGAGTAGTGGAAAAGCAGAACTAGACCAGTAGTACAACAAAAACAGACGAATTAAGTAGAAGAAAAGAATACATGTAACATGCAATCAGGCTACTTGAACTTGTCTTGAAATGCTAGCAAATGATACTTATTTATCATAGAAAATAATTGCATTCTGATACAATTTTTTCATGCTATGCTGACCAGGAATGGATGATTCACGAATATCCAATCAGTCTTACCGAATCAGTCGAGTCGAATGCACGAACTGAATACCAGTAAAAAGTGACCAACCAATCTTCCTACGATTGGTTACCTACTAATCCATCATATGCGCCAGTTCTGCATCCATTCCCTGATCCAGTTGTCACAAATACTCAGACGAACACATACGCAGCGAGACATACGACTAGCATATAACAATTGTACAGTACCAAAACCTACATTTATTACAACATAACAACTAGTAGGCTTCTATTTAATTAACCTGTGCATGATGACGAAGTCGACCGATAAATCGGCACACAATGACCCCTACTGTGAGCCGTGTCCACCACAACACCGCCATTAAACTGTGGAATAATGTTTGAAAACACGGCCCACAGCAAAAGTCAATCCACGTCAACCCGCTAGTCGGCCAAGCCAGTGTGCACAGGCTGTTGACTGACTTAGTCTGGGCTGGTTCAGAGCATGAAAAAACTCAAAACATAAAAAAGGCCTCGATGCACCACTATCGAGATGTAATGCAATAACCATCTTAAAGCAGTTGTCTGTCAGAGGTTTTTTTTAAACTGATGCTCAAATATGCTTGATGATGTTTGCAAAATGTCAAACCCGTCAGCCCAACGGAGGGAATATTAAAGTCAGATAATCTAAAAAGTTTCTTTCACCAATAAAAAATGACTGGCGTAATATATCCAAAAAGGATTTAAAAGCAACTTATTCAAAAGTTGGCATCCCTCGGTTTTTATCGAATTCCTTGTCAGGTTGAAGACGGCGTTTGCCGTCGCCACACTTTTAAACACACGCTGGAGTCCGGTAACAGCGCTCTGGCGCCCATGGTTAGTTCTCCTGAACGGGACTCGCAGAAGAGAGTTATTGCGCAGAGCTCGAACGCGAGCTTGAAGATCGAGGCGTCCGAGGATTGTAGGGCAATCCACCCTGGCAGACAGTAAGTCCGAGACGAACAGGGCTCGAGAGCAGTCCCTCCGGATGCTTAGAGTATAGAGCTGTATTAACTGACAACGGTTTTCGTAGCTCGGCAGCTGAAATCTGTTTTGCCAAGGAAGATGTCGGAGTGCAAAGCGTATGAACCGGCGTTGGACGGCCTCGATTCTGTCGACACCGTTCTGGTAGTAAGGGTTCCAAACAGCAGAGCAATAGCGAACCAGCGCGCAATAGAGAGATTTTAAACAGTATACGTCCTTAAAGTTTTTCGCTATTCGGAAGATGAACCCAAGCTGTCTTGAAGCCTTATCCACAATGGATGATGTATGTGGTTTGAACGTTAGTGCCGAATCCATGATGACTCCGAGATCCTTGACGTTAGAGTTTCTTGGAATACTCGAGTCGAAGAGATGGTAGTTAAACTGAATCGGATGGCGTTTCCGCGTGAACGTAACGATTGAGCATTTGCTCGGGTTTAAAACCATTCACACCACGTACTAAAGCTGTCCAGTTCCCTCTGAAGAAGCTCGGCATCGGTTTTATCCCGTATTTGTTGAAAAATTTTCATGTCGGCAAAAGAAAGGGGGGGTCCTTGTAATTTGATGTTGACGTCATTAAAGTAGAGGAGGAATATCACTGGACCGAGATGGCTTCCTTGTGGGATGCCGGATGTAGCGAAGAATGGTGTAGATAGACAGTCCTTAATGCTGATTTGGAGTTGCCTTCCATCGAGGTAGGGACGAAACCAGCGTAGTAGTTGTCCATGAATACCGAGTATGTCCAGCTTCGTTATTGCGATATCATGATTGATTTTGTCGAAGGCCGCAGATAAATCCATGTAAATAGCATCGGTTTGCAATTCGTCAGCGAATCCATCGAGTACATATGTTGTGAACGAGAGCAGGTTAGTCGTTGTCGATCGTTTAGGCATAAAGTCGTGTTGATCGTCTGCAATGTAGTGTTTGCAGTGAAAGAAAAGAGGGTCTAAAACGAACAGCTCGAATAGTTTTGATACGAGATTCCCCGATAATTGTCAATTTTCGATTTGTTTCCTTTTTTGTGAACTGGAAACATGTGCGCTGCTTTCCAGCAGGAAGGGAATGTTCCAGTATTGAGTGATAGCGCAAAGACTCGCCGAAGTGGTTCAAGAAGCCCGCTGATGCACTTTTTGACAAAAATCGAGGGAACGCCATCTGGGGCCGGGGAACTAGATACTGACTTATTGACTAGGCTTTGTCAATAAGTCAGTATTGGGCATATATTCTTGCTCAATACGTTTGGATAAGTTAGCGTGGCTATGGAATGGAATGGTGGAATTACCAACTACGCTATGCCCGCCCTGTCGCTTAAATAATTTCCTGTAGTATAGGGTTGGTGCTAGGTCGGTGGCCTTCGACTGGCACCTCGCTGGTTGTTTGAAACATGAACTGTTATTTTCACATATTCAACAAGTAATACTTTTATTATCGGAACCAAGAAAACCCCGGATCTCGAGATCTTTGGAGAAAATACAAATAATTATGCCGAATGACCTTCAGTGTGATCAATTCTCAAGATTATGCGAAATAATAACCGTTATGCCTAATGCCTTTATTCTCTTCTACCCACCCACAGTTTGAGTGACAGCCACTCTGCCTGCAAAGCTACCGCCCCGATGCTAGGTTCCAACGAGCGTCTTCGCACCGCCACCTGCGAGGACCAACAACAACAACAACCCCCCGTAACAAGCGCAGCTGGGGTCACCATCATCGACATTGCGACACCGACCTGTCCTCTCCAGTATCATCCAGCACATCCTACCGCAACGGTTCGGCATCCCCGTTCCCGCTCACACAGTGCAGATGAGCGGGAGTCGATTGCCTCGTCCACCACCAGTAGTGCATCGTCCTCGGCCTCATCGACTGGCAGTGACATCCAGCAGCATTTGCAGTCGATGTTCTATCTACTGCGGCCGGAGGAAACGCTCAAGATGGCCGTTAAACTCGAATCGCTACGCCCTGGTCGCACCCGCTATCTGGTCGTAGTGTCCCGCCCACCGGCCCGACCAAGTCGCCAGCAGCAGACGTTGCTGTTGCAACAGCAACTCCAGCAGGCGACCTGTGGTTCCTCCTGGTTGACGTCGACCTGTTCGACGCCGGCATCGGTGTCACCAGCGCCATCGGTGGCTTCCATGAGCAAACAGATCACTTCCGCCTCTCTGTACAAGGCCGCATCGCCTTCCACCAGTACTAGCGTCATCGCCGGCTATGGCGGCATCGGAGACGAAACGTTCGTGTCCAGCTTAGATAACTGTGTTCTCAGTACTTCTTCGAAGGCGGCTAACAATAACAAAAGTGTCGATAAATGTGATAGTAATAAAACTAGTAGTTGTAGTAGCGGTAGTGTAGTTAGTGCTAAGCCACCGGTAGCCGCTGCGGCGCCAGCGGTGACGATGGCGACGACATCTCCCATGACCTCGACAGCGGTCGTAAGCAAAAATACCAGTGGGTTCGTTAGTGTGACTAGTAGTGGTTGTACTTCTGGCGTCATCAGTAGAGTGATTAGCAGCTCGGCCAGCCTGGGGAGTGGAAGCAGCAGTACTAGTAGCATGTCTGGCAGTAGTAAAAATCAAAATTTTCATACCGGCGGTTGCGGGGAGATCGAAGAATCCTGTCTGCTCGGGATCGATTGCAATGAGAAGACTACGGTTGGACTTGTGCTGCGAGTGCTTGCCGATACCGCCATACGACTGGATGGGGATGGGTAAGTTGAGGGAGTGGATCAATGAACTGTTTCTAATCATTCTTTTTTGGTTACAGTGGATTCAGTGTGAACTCGTGTGGAATGCAGCACATTTTCAAACCGGTCTCCGTTCAAGCTATGTGGTGAGTGTTTGAGTTGATCATTTCAGAAACTTCAATCTGAAAAACTTTCATCTATCGCACCCAGGTCGGCCCTGCAAACCCTGCACAAAGTGTCCTCGAAAGCACGCGAGCACAACTTCTTCGCTGCCGGTTCGTCGCACGAGTGGGTATCCTACTACGAGAGTCACATCGATTCGGATCGGTCCTGTTTGAATGAGTGGCACGCGATGGATTCGCTCGAAAGTCGCCGACCACCGTCACCGGACTCTGTCCGGAACAAGTAAGTGTTGGGGGTTGTTTTCGCTCGATGGAGATCCACTTATTGTCGCGTTGTTTTTTTTTTGTAGACCAACGGAGCGTGAGGAAACGGAGTGTGTCATACGCACGACGCTCAAGGAAATCATGATGTCGGTCGACCTTGACGTGGTTACTTCCAAGTTCATTCGTGGCAGACTGGAGGAACACCTGGACATGGATCTTAACGAGTACAAGTCTTTCATCGACGAGGAAATGCTGGTAATTCTGGGTCAGATGGATGCACCAACAGAGATTTTCGAACACGTTTATCTGGGATCCGAGTGGAATGCCAGTAATCTCGAGGAGCTGCAACGGAATGGGTAAGTTTTTGACACGGTTAAGCAAATAACAGTATCACTAACCGATTTTTCAATCCTACAGCGTCCGTCACATTCTGAACGTTACACGCGAGATTGACAATTTTTTCCCGGGGACATTTGACTACTTTAACGTGCGGGTGTACGACGACGAGAAGACGGATCTGCTCAAGCACTGGGACAACACGTTCAAGTACATCTCCCGTGCCAGGATGGAGGGCTCGAAGGTGCTGGTGCATTGCAAGATGGGAATCTCCCGGTCCGCATCGGTAGTTATTGCCTACGCGATGAAGGCCAACAATTGGGACTTTGAGCAGGCGCTGCGGCACGTCAAGGAAAAACGTAGCTGCATAAAGCCGAACAAAAATTTCATCATGCAGCTCGAAACGTACCAAGGCATGCTGGACGCGATGAAGAATCGAGAGAAGCTGCAGCGGAGTAAAAGTGAGACGAATCTGAAAAGTGGGAGCGGCGGTATGAAGGACGCACGGTTACTGCCGGGAAGTGAACCGACTCCGCTGATTCAAGCACTGAATAGGGGTAGCAATACGAACACGTTGAACAAAAGTGGTAGATTTTTGAGGAAGCTAGGAAAACGACCGAAAAGTTGGTCACCGGATACGGAGAAGGCGGTACTGCTGCTGGAGGCAAGTCGACAGCAGTCACATTCATTGGAGCATTTAATGGCACCGCAGAATGAGGCCAAAACAATTCGGATGCCCTGTGGCAACGGGCAAAACTATAGTGTATCGCAGAATCAGATCGTTCATCTGCAGGAAGGAGGGATGGGAGTTCAGGAAGAACCGTCAGTGCCATCAGCCTTATCCGCATCTTCGGTTCGGTCCATCATCAGTGAGCTGGAGTCGAACAAAGCCAAAGAGACCAGCAGCAATCACAAGAGGAAAGGGTCCGCTTCGTCGGTAGCATCTGCAACCGGGCTGAGTTTAGCACCGTCCCTCGAAACCGATGAGGACCAGTGGGATCCGGGGGATGTTAGACCGGCTGTGGTGAGTACTTCTCAAGATTGTGATAATGCTGCATTAGCTCAACCGGTTGTCTGCTGGACCAGTCAGAGTCAGATCATTCAGCAGGCCTCTATTAACGTTGCTCAACCGCAGCAGCAGCAGCAGCAGCCGGTACAGCACGTGTCTCGCCAGAATTCCTGGTCCAGTGTAGACTCCGCCGTCGTAGCCGATATAACTCGAGGTACATTTTCAAGCGCCTCACGGAATTCGAGCTGGGGCTCGGGTGATAATCAGGGACAAAGGATGGCGCCGGCGCCACCTTCGCGGAATAGCAGCTGGGGTTCGTACGATACGAGCAATGCCAGTAGCATTCAAACCGTGGTTGAAGTTCCTGTCGATCCCAGTGCTGACGGAACGGATGAAGATCTTGGCCATAGTGGGATTTTCCCGTACGATAAGGACGAAATTCCGTGGCATCCGGGAACGGTTAAACGAACAAAACAAAAAATCGAAGAACGTTCCTCTTCGTCGATCAAACGCATTTGTAGTGAAAAGTTCGGACATCAACATCCTAAAGTGGGCGATAGTAGGGGGACAAATTCCCAACAGCGATCCAACAGTGAGGAAGTTTTGCCATTTAACCGATCTGCGGCGAGTATGGGTTCCAGTATCTACACGAGGCTGTCCGTGTCGGCTCCAGGTTCGTACTGTTTAAGTCCCTTCGGTAGTAAAAGGTCAGAAGAGGAGCATCAATCCCCTTCGAAAGGCCACCATCATCGATTTAGTTTCCGTAAGAATACCCCCGACGAACAGAAAAAGAACGATGAGAACACCGCCCTCAGTGGCAGTGGAATCGTGAAGAATCTGAAGATGAGTTTCGAAGCTAAAGTGAACGATCGAAGCAAGAAGGAGCAGAAAAAGGGTCGCTCTCTGCCATCATCTCCAGTTGCCATACATATAGAGCTGAGCAAGCAGCACCAGGGTCAAAGTGCGAAACAGCAGCAGCAGCAGCAGCAGGAGGACATCACCGTTCGTGATCTTGTGGACCGTTACGAGGCACCTCGCTTCCGAGCTTCATTCAACACGCACCACCGCCACAACAGTAGCTGCTCCTCGACAAACACCGATCAGGTTGTGCTCCGTCAGCGACCACGATCCGTTTTCGAACCGCTCAAGTATGCACAAAATCAGCAGAAACCGCTGATGATATCTCACTCAACGACGCTTCTCAAATCATCAACGGACGATTTCAGTCGACCACCACCGATTCCGCCGGCCGTGGTCAGTGGTGGGGGACCATTTGTTCGCGGTATCATCATCGGCAGTGCCTCCTCCAATAGTCAACCAGCGGTGGGCGGTGGTGGAACTTGCACCGGACCTGGTGGTGGTGGTGGTGGTGGAGGAGGAGGCACCAAAAAAGTGGTTCAACACCACGGGAAAACGCACCCACTGGCCAAAATCAATCTGACCAAACATCGGATCAATGCGACCTCGACGACGGCAACCGCAGCGTACAACACGATGTGAACCGGTTCACCGACAGTCTGTTTGATTGTTGTTGTTGTTGTTGTTGTTGTTCTAGAATTTCAATCGAAAGTTGATGGGTTTTTATGGCGTATTTTGCCGAAGGTGTGGGAATTAGCACTGAAAAATACTACCGACAACCACACGGTGGCCTCTTTTGAGGGACCGACTGCAGTATTACTCGAAGAAAAAAAGCGTTGAGAAATCAGTTGTTTGTCTTGAGGAACAATATTCTCTACAATATTTATAATTAATATTCTTTCATGTAATTGTGTACTGATTGATTAAACCACATGTGTGTGAGTGTGTGACGAAAATTTACTTATCCCATTGACTGTATGGCATATGGCATGGGATTCAATATTTGTGGTCTTCGCTTTTTGTGGCTGGGGATTTCTAATTTGCCCAGACTTCAGTTCCAACCAATCCAAAAATCTACCAGTCATCAGAGCAAAAATTGATCCAGATTTCGATTTCTTTACTTACTGGAACGGGGTATTATTGACCAAACATTGTAAGCTAAATGCCATACAAACAACGCCTGTAGTTTAGAGCTTAGAAACACACGCTTTCTTCGGCAAGGCTGCTTGAAACGCCAACCAACTGCTTTCGAGGTCGCAAATTCGGAGACTCTCTGTTCGTAAACGCTACCTGGCGGCGAACGATCTATTCTGTGTTTTTTTACTCATCCCAATCGAAAATGCGAGGCAGATTCGTAGACTAGTTGCACCAGCAGCGAGAAGAAAAAAAAATCATATTGTAAATAGGTACATAACAAAATATACAAACTGCTAGTGTTTAAGATCCCAAACCCCTCTCCCTCCAAATATCCTCGGACGCAAACTGGAACAAAATAAGCTATGTAAAACGAAGGGCTCTGTTGGTTAGTAGTTACACTTCGTATATAGGACAGATATCGAAAAAAAAGCTATGTTAGTGTCGTGACCTTCCAGCCTATATCATCCGCTCATTTTGTATTACATAAATGCTTGGCGAATCCTGGTGATTTCAGCTTTTCTTTGTTTGTTTTTTGTTTGTTTTTACTCCTTCGCCAGACTCAGACAATAGTTTTTACTTGTTTATCTTTTTTTTGCTGAAAACAGAAACTATTACTACTACTACTATCATTACTACCACAGCTATACTGCGAGCAGGCAAGCAAGCAAGCACTATTATAGGCATAATCGCAAAAGCAAAACAGGCAAGCAAACGCGCATAGTAAAACAATATTCAAATAGTTGTTCGAATATTTTACGTGGTTTTATAAGCTTTTAAACTGAAGAAGAACAAAAAACTGTAACGGCACGAGTTTGCCAGGGAACGACAGCTTAGGAGTGATCGCGAGAGGAAGAAGAAATGCTGATCTTATAGAGAAACAAAAGCGAGAATTTGTATTTAAAGAGAAAAACGTAAAACATGATTACAGTAAAAAAGAACTACAGAGGTTCTTTCATATTCAAGTTCTTCGAAATGGCCTATTCAAACAGTTGAGACCAGGATTTTCGTAGTTGGTGACCTCTGACTTTTTGCAACGTCGTCTTTCCTTACTGACCACTCTGATTTTATTGCAGATTCCGGGTTGCTGGATCTTGGGTTATCACATTTCAGTTTTCTTTGCGTCAACCGCACGCAAATCCTTCTCGATTCCATAAAATTATGAACCAACGAATGTAGGGAGTACCCGGTTGGAAGTCTTGGAAGTCTACAGGCACAAACGGAACTTTGATTGCGAAAACTATCGATCTGAGTGTCTACAGAAGAGATTGCTGCCTTTGTATGAGAGTCATAGTACCCCGCACTATTTAAACAGAATTAAGAATCGGAGTACTACGTCAAAATAACTAAATTGACTCGCGGAGACGTTGAGGAAAACATCAATACAACAAATTTCCCTCAGTAGACAGTCGTAAAGTATTTGGCCAACATCAACATCATCACAAGGAAGCGGAAGTCAAGGCCGGTCGTGTCCGACACCGCCACCCAAAACTACAGGTGCTCGTCAAGGATGTCTTTGTTGTGAACCGCAATGTAATTGTGATCATGGATGAGGAAACGTACCTGACGCTTGACAATGCCTGGCAGGGGACCGGCTATTTCGCATCCCCCAGGAAGGTGAGCAGCGATGCCACATGTTTTTTTGAAATGTCTGTAGAAGAATAACTAAAATGTCTGTAAAAGTCTGTAGATGGTTGTGGAAATTCTAGTTTCATTAAAATTTTACTTTAAAAATAGATTGAAAGTAGAATTCTGTTGTGAAGGAATCACTCGTATTCGAAAACAGTTATTCTAGTGCAATTTTACTAAACACTATTACCTTTTTAAAAGTCTGTAGATCTCTGGCTACGTCTGTAGGAGACATCAAGTCTGTAAAATACAGACATGTCTGTAAATCTGGCATCGCTGAAGGTGAGCCAGCTTTTTGGCTTCGCCGACGACATTGATATAATGGTACGGAACTTTGAGGCGATGTCGGAAACGTACATCAGACTGAAAGCTGAAGCCAGCAGGATTGGATTTGCCATCAACGTTTCGAAGACAAAATACATGAGAGGAAGAGGTTATAGAAACGACAATGTGAATCTCTCATCCCGAGTTCGGATTCACGGTGACGAAATCGAGTTGGTCGACGAATTCGTGTATTTGGGCCTAGGGGCAGATCACTCTAGGAATGTATAACAAATTTGCATCAACTTAGAAAAATGCATTTTATATCCATTTTTGCATCAACTTTGCACTCCCTCGCAGAAAAGATTACATAACAATCGTCCTACGCTGATATCCACTTTGTTCGATGTTTTGTTGAATGTAGGACTTTTTTGCAGGGTTTTGACGTCTTACACCTAACGCAAAATACATTGCACGCGACGCAAAATGCGTTACGAATTTCTATTTTGATGGAAAGAATGCATTTAATTTCGCTGATTTTTAAAAATGCATCACAAGTCATCTGCCCCTGGATTTGGGCTCACTGGTAAGCGCCGACAATGATACCAGCAGAGAAATTCAGAGACGGATCTTGGTGGGAAATCGTGCCTACTTTGGACTCCGGAGGACGTTCCGATCGAACAAAATTCGCCGCCGCACGAAGTTGATTATCTACAAGACGCTGATTTGATCGGTGTTCCTCTACGGCTACGAGACCTGGACTATGCTCGTGGAGGACCAACGCGCCCTTTGAGTTTTCGAACGAAATGTGTTGCGTGCCATCTATGGTGGCGTGCAGATGGAAGACGGAATGTGGCGCAGGCATCAACTGCTGGAAGAACCATCCATCGAGCATATCGCAAAAATAGGACGTTTTCGGTGGGCTGGACAGGTGGGAGAGGACGACTTGCGGACCCTTCGAAGACGGTGAGGCTTGCGACAAGCAGCAATGTACCGAGTGAAGTGGAGACGGCTTCTGCATACAGCAAGAGACAACAAGGCTCTAGCCCGAACGGTAAGGTAAGTAAGGAAGGTACGTAAAGTACATTTTCTACACGAAGTTGCTGACAATCAGTTAGTTTAGGATGTCAAAACGGTCTTCTTTTCTTCACAGCTTGCGTTCAACGGAGAGATCTACAGCACGAAATGCTTACGAGTGTTTGCGTCTTATTAAGAAACACAACGTGAAGGTCGATGTCATGTTCTGGCCTCGGCAAATTACGCGAAGCGGTTACTGAAGAACATGGGGCGTTTGAAGATCCCAGTCCCCAAGAACGCCAACACTCTAACGTGCCTCCAGTTGCGCCCAATTGAACATTTCTGGGCTATCCTGAAGCGGAGGATCTATTCGAACAATTTCCTGGCGCAAACCGAAAAGAAACTGATGGATATGTCAACATATTTCTTCACGACGGCTATGATCTAAGTTTCAGCCAACAGCCGAAAAGCTGTCCGACAGGAAGTGGAGTTGACTTGATGAAATCATTAATTAACACAAGAATCAAAGAATATTGTTTTAACCATTCATCCGAAAATTGTCCCTTTTATTGCTAGCTTTATCATTAAAAAACTCAGGTATCAATATATGACGATACTGTAACCAGAACAATGTTACGTTCAAAGTGGGTAAAGGGTAAACATAAGTGCAATAATTAGGTGTTACACTGGTGTGTGTAGTATACGCAGTCAAAAAATACATGAGAACCTGAACGCACCCTACCGGCGATATGTTTGGTAGTCGTGGGATGACGACAGCACTGTAGCTGTCAAACAAAAAAAAACCGCATGGTTCAGAGAAAATTTATGGATGGTTGAGCGCGGATGTGTGGCGAGAGTCGCCAAGGACAGAAAACCACATGGGAGCCACCAAGAGCTCGCGTACGCAATGCATTTTCGCTCGCACAAGTACTTTTTCGTTGGTGGAAAGCGGTGAAAAATAGTTCAAAACTGATCCCAGAGTGCATGGTTGTGGTGTGGACGTAAACGATTCCCAGGGCGATCGTCTGTTCTGAACTCATAGTAGAAAAAAGAAGCAGGAGACGAAAAATTTTACAAGGCGGAATAGTCCCGGAACGAGGAAGCTGCAGATGTATGTTCCGGCCAAGCGGGAGAATCCCTGTTATCTAGGGTTGCCACCTCTGGATAGGCTATAACCCCGGAGATTTTCACTGACATGGGGGGTGGTGGATTTTGAGTGGGACTACAGTCGTGATTCGCTGGTTGGATACTTTTTAACTGAACCGCTCTTTAGTTGGACCTCCGCTAGTTGGACCATTGTCCAACTAAAAAGCACCTGTATGTCAAAATCTTATGTCAAATTTACTTTGAAAATCAATCTGACAATTATTAGAGATGTGAATAGATGCATTTACACTGCCAACATCTCCTTTGGAGAGTTTTTGGCATTTGTCAGTCGGTCCAATTAGCGAATCAAATTCGTTAGTTGGACAAGGCTGTGGCCCAACCAGCGAATCACGACTGTATACGGAAATTAGAATCAAAGGGATTGCTCGGCACTTTGATCATTTTTTTATTACTACGTTACAGTAAAGCTGTAAATTTTTCATGTTTGAGAACGGTTTCGTCGGTTTAATCTGGTGTAGTATTTCACTTCCCCGACTAAGTGCCAAGGATACAAAGGCACCAGCTACTCTCGCTGTGGAGGATCAGTCGAACGAGCATTGCTCTCCTCTATAACTAACAGGAAAAGGAAAGCAAAGGAGGCAGGGCTGCGGCATCACATGCAGCTGGTGATAAGCAGCACTAACAGTGAATTGATTTGGTAAAATTTTGAGCGACTTAGTGGGATGGATAGACCACTAGTGAAAAATTGTTCCCAAACCTGAGGGGTAACCCAGTAGTAAATGAGTGTTTGGGACTGTGAATAAAAGGTGGAGCTAGTGTTCTGGGAAAATTGTCGGATCGATGTTTTTTGAGGGAATTCCTTCTTAGTGTTATGCCTGTTAGTCTGTGCCTATACAGTGGACCCAACCTGTTGGCTAGGGAGGTGAGCTAGGCTTTTCGTTGGAACCTTCTTACCGACTGTGGGGATGAATTACCGGATTCTTTGCTCTCAACATAGGATTCCGAAACATGTCACAGTGTACTTTCCAGATGATGCTATCGTACTATCTGCTTCATACTCCTGGCCTGTTAGCTGTGGAGCTTGGGTAGCTATAAAGCCCCAAACAAAGAATTATGTTCGGCACATTGCTCGATATTCAAGCATTCCACACGACGTTTTGCATCTTGTGGGATGATTTAATATCATATTCAGAAAATCGACATTTTGTAACTAAATACAGCTTCTAATCATTCGGTTCAAAATCAATGTTTTGCCTTTCATTGAGTTCTTTGCGACCGGTTTCACGAACACTAATGATGTTTCCTGGTTGAAAACAATCCCATTTACTTTTGCCGTCTTTGTTTATTATTTTCCACCAGCTTGTAATGTAGTATTTGTGTCATGTGGCGTGTACGTACATGAGCCGTAGAAAAGTCTATGGCGGTGATGCTGGCTGTACAGAGACGTCGTCCTTGACAAGGGGCTGGTTGGAACCAGCCCTCTTGCAACCCTATACCAGCATATGGAGTTTGACAGCAACCTACATGTATGGGGCGTTATAGCTATAAAGCCCCAAACAAAGAATTTTGCTCGGCGCTATGCACAATATTGAAGCATTCCAAACGACGTTTTGCATCTTGCGGGATGATTAGATACCATATCATTCAGAAAATCAGCACTTAGTAACCAAATACAGCTTTCAATGATTCGATCCAAAATTATTGTTTTGATTTTTATGGCAGTGATGCTGACTGCACAGAGACGCCATTCTTGACAGGAGGCTGGTTGGAACGGTCTATCCCTGAAAATGATCATAGGAAGGGCAATCCCTCGGACGCGAGCCTGTGTGGTAAAGCCGAGCTGGCATCATTGATCGCTTGCACTTTCAGTTCAGTTTCACATTTCCGCAGGGATTTTCCCATCTTTTATACAAACCTTGGAAGTGTAAATACAGTAAAAACATCGCATTAATTCCTAACAAATCAAAATGCGGCAGTTTTTGTAATATTCTGTTAAAAATTTTAAACACCAACGAGTCAAAAAAAGTAGGAAGCGCAGATATGTCCTGTTGTATCCAAAGCTGCCCCGGACATACCGGGTTGATCTCCTTTCCAAAGGATGCACGCTTTCGGAAACGTTGGCTGCAAGCTGTCAAGATCGGCAATGGATGTACGGAATGGAAAGAGGCCGATGGTGAACTAATTTGCTCTACGCATTTTGCCGACCAAAACGATCTGCAGTATCAGGAACCCACAGAATTTATTAATAAGTAAGTCAATAGCGTATTTGTATGCATATTCTAACGTTTAATAAGTTGCTCATTCGTAGCCGAGGTCAGCACGTATCGCTTGCAAGCTGCCGTTTGTGTTTAAGGTTCGGACTGGAGTCGCAGATGTTTCCTCTAAAAGGACAGCTGGCCGGACAGAATTTGAAGTCTGTCATTCTCAACACACTACGGATTGTTGTTAAAAAGATGGATTTCTTACGACACATTTGTAGGCCATGTCTCATTAAGCTAGATATGATTCGAACGATACAAAATACTTTTCTGCTCAGAGATGCTCAGTATCAATGTCTACAGCAGGTGAAACCGAGTCTGCAACGCAATCCAGATGTGATTGAGGAGGTTATCGAAGAAATTATCATTGAGTTTAGCGAAGGGCAGATGCAACTTGTTCAAATTCTCGGGGAGGAAAATGGTGAGCGTTCCGGTTACGAGGTGAAACTAGATCAGTCTCAAAATGTCACAGAAAACGTAGAAGGAGAAGCTCTTTCGTTGCCACATTTAGAAAATTCAGGTTCTAAATCAAACGCAGAACAAACTCAATATCAGGAAGACATAAAAGAGGACGATTTGCCTTTGCCATCTACAGAAAATTCGAAATGTGAATTGAATGCAGACGAACCACAAAATCATAAAGAAAGTGATAAAGAGGACATATTTCCGTTGCAACCTACCGAGAATCCAAGTTTTGACATGATACCAGACAAATTTGATGACACGGAAAGCGAAACGGAAGCATTACCACTTCCCAAAATACAATATTGGCGCAAGGCGAAAAAAGAACAGAAAGCAGAAACAATCTACGGCATCACCTCTAGGTCGTGCTATATTTGCCCCAACAAAATACAGTTAGAAAACGCCGATGAGCTGATGGGTCATCTAATTGAGACACACGCTGGACAGGACAGGTATGCTTGCGAGCAATGCGAAGGTCTTACGTTTCCGTGGGTTGAAATGTACAATCGGCATCTCGCTATGCATGACCCTACTGAACGCAGCTTCAAGTGCAGCTTTTGCGCAATCCGATACCGCACGAAACTAGCTGCCAACAAACACGAAAATACCGTTCACGGGGCGAATAACAAACTGCCGAAAGCAAACAAACGTTACCCTTACTCACAGGGACAGTGCGAGGTGTGCGGGAAACTCTTCGCTTCGGCCAAAGAAACACTGCTACATCGGGCGGCCAAGCATGAAAATGGGTATGCAGCGCAGTGCAAAATATGTCACAAAACATTCGAGAGGAGAAAGAACCTGGTGTCACACGTGCTAACGCACACCGGTGAATTGCCCTATAAATGTCCCATTTGCGATGAGCGGTTTCGTGTCGTCACGGATCGAAAGAAACACGTTTTGTCCGTTCACGAAGGTAAAGAGCCATACGAATGTAGAAGGTGTCAGCTTACGTTCAAACACAAACAAGAATTCCAACGCCATCGAAATACGGTTCACGCAACGCCGGCTGCACGTAGACGGATTTATCGATGTCTTCTCTGTCCAGAGGAAACTTACGTTGCAAATATGCTGGAAGTGCACGTTAACAATGTTCACTCGGAGCAAGAGTACCCGTACGTGACGTGTCCGTTGTGTCCGGAAAAATTCTTTTCCGATTTACAGCAACAGACCCACCATCACTACCGACACACTGATAAACGTCCAGTGAAAGAATTCAAGTGTGAGCTGTGCAATCGCAGCGGCATGAAGAAATCGACTTTTATAGTACACATGGCGCAGAAACATGGGGCGGAGAAAAAACACGTTTGCTTAATCTGCGGCAAGAAGTATGCCCTGCGCCATAGCCTTTGGCTTCACGAGAAAACGCATCACAAGAAGACGGAGGCTAGTTTCGAATGTGATTTTTGTGATGAACGGTTCGAGTCGAAAAGCGATATGGTCGATCACTGGAGAAAAACTCACGCTTAAAGGTTGATAATAAATCTAGGTATTGAGTAATTTGTTTTGTTGTACATGAAGAAAACATACCGATTTCCATGTTACCTTTGAACCATTAGATTAGATTTTTAAAATACAACTTGAAGCTTAACCACCAATTCACTGCGTCATCAAAATAAAAATAAGATGTACTCTTAATCAGCTAATGTTTATTAAAGCGCTCGATAAATAAAACATATGTACCTGATAGTTAAAAATAACATTCGTTTTCAAAAAAAACCGACACAGCACAGTGAATTAGTGTTAAAGTTCTAGCTTAAATCCTATTGCTGCACACAGAATTGAAAAATTTGGCCAACATTTATGCTATATTTTATTCAATCAACTTCATGCAAAAAGTATCAAGTGAACACTATGTATTCAGACTACTACATTTTTTTCGACATTCAATGCAGCCCGGCCAATCATAGGACGTCCTCCGGTTGAAGAGGATCCTCTTTTTACATGTGATTCTGCATCTTGCACTGCCTGAGCGCCTCGTTGAAACCTTCGCACAGGGTCAAATCGGCCTGTCCTTGGGCACAGGAGAGGAACTGTTTAATCTCCCACGAGCATGGTCCGGTCGGAGTGTTAGCCTCGCCGGATACCGGAGCATACTGCTGAACCGGAGCAGCCTGTCCTACTGGGGCTGCCTCCTTTGAATCGGAACCGCTAAACATTCCGGTGAGAGCATGACCAACGGTGTGACCGACGGCGGAACCGATCGCAACACCACCAGCGGTAGCTGCCATCTGGGCCATTAATCCGGGTCCCTGGCTGGGGGCTGCCATTGGTGCAGCGACAGCCGAGTGTGGTGCAGGCTGGACCATCGGCTGACTCTGTGCCGGACGGGGCGGAGCGGCGGCAACCGGTGCGGGCCTAGAATAAGGTGTACATTATTTCAAGGTCATCTGCAACGCAATTACCACAGATCAACAAAATGCTTTGTGACTAACGTTGTGATTCAGCAAAAAAAAAAATCGGGTGATTAGCGAGCGTGCATTTGACATTCTTGTGAAAACAACACTAGTTTTTCCTGACATGAGATTTTCTTTATTTTTAGATGCAAATTTGCAACGTTGTACCTAGCGAATCACAGCGTAGATGACGTTCAATTCCGGTAAACAAATTGTTTTCCGACCTTTGATCGTCATCATCTGATTAACGGGAAATCTTTTTTATTATTTTCACACAGATTTGTAGCTACTGAAGGAACAGTTATGTAACACGGAAACGTGATCCTATCGAGACAATAACCAAAGTTCGACTTTTCTAGAACCATGCCTGCCTGCTGTGAAAAAGCAAACTCACCTGCGCTGAGCCGGTGGAGGAGAAGCTGACCTTCCACGTCGTGGCATTTTTACTGTAGATCAAATTTACTGCTTAGATGGTTTTGTATTTAATTCGTAGTGAACTGATGCAATTTTTACACTAATATTTGCCGTACAGCTTTTCTATTGCACAACACTTTTTTTCGAATTCACAGTATTCAGCTGTTGATTTCACGATATTTTGTCAAAGACTGACTGAATTCGAAGACAAACGTCAAATTTGTACTATTTTCTCTTTCTACTCGTTTCGATTATCTCTTTTCACGTTCGGGTCGTCATCGGCATGCGATGTTTTAATCCCGCGTGATTTTTTTCGATTGCACGCTACGGTAAAAATAGTCAACCAAATGATTCAATAATAGGGTGGCCAGATTACCTAGAGGACTCATTTCTATCTCACGAATTGGAGAAATTAATTACAATTTTGAGATGCGAAGCACTGAAGGAGTAAGTGTTTTGATAAACAACGACCATAAACCTATCGAAATTTATAACAGAGTCAGCTGAACCAACAAACGTGAAAAGCACTACGACGATTACTTCGACTGCGCAGATACCGTCGTTGAAGCGAAAATTATGTCTGGATTTCTCGGTATTACTTCCGAGGCGGACTTCACTTGGACTTCAGCACTGTTCAACTACACATGTTTTTTTGCAATGGAGAATGCATTTACGCACTGTCCCAGTACACTATAGCTGCCAAGCTACCACACGGAAGTGTACTAGAGTGTCGGGCTCGTCCAGGACTAAGCTAACCGACTAAACTCCGTTGGGCTCCGCCATCTTTACCCCAGGAACTACCTCCCGGCATTACTTCTGGGGGATGGCAGTACTCACTCTCGCTCACGCACGCACACATCCAGTATGAGGCTTACTTGGGTGCTCACCCCTGCCACCTCACGTGAAGCTTACTTGTATGCTCACCTTTTACATACCATGTGAGTCTGACTTGTGTGCTCACCTCTAGCATACCATGTGAGACTGACTTGGACGCTCACTCTAAACTCCTCTGCCACGCCACGAGGTATCTATAGCGATAGGTACCAACATTCTACGCTACGACCCTCCCATCTCGGCATGGGCAGTCCATACATACGTCTATTCACTCATTCTTCTGCCATGCTTCGGTGTGACTATCGCGGTTGCCACCGCCACACTTGCCTCAGCATGAGCAGACCATTCGCTCACTTCTTCGCGCTCAGCCCTTTCCACTCTAACTACCCTATCACAAGCAGGGTTTCCACATTAAAATCTGTATTTTTTCGTGAAAAAATTTGGAAATCTGTATCGCGGGAGAAAAATTCTGAATCGAAAATCTGTATTCAAAAATTACCTAGAAGCTTCCCAAAAAACGATATTTTAACAATAAAAAATTAATCGTGATGACCGATTACAAATATAACAATCAGATTGATTTTATTCTATATCTGGAGAACAAATGATATATAAATTTGGCGTTCTTCTTCCATGCCTTAAGGCTAGTTTACAGCTCGGGAAATGGGTCACGGGATTTGTATCGGGATTTTATCAGGAAAAATTTTCCGTCGAGATCTCTCTAAACTTTCAAAATTAAAGTTCTGCTGCTTCTAAAAAAACCCACAGAATCAAAATAGCACTGAATTTTAAATCTAATAAAAATACAACATTCCCGTCGGAAACAATTTGTGTTGAATTGTTCCCGGCCGAATTTCTGTGTGGAGAGTTGTAAAATCCCGTGATGTTTCCCGCGGTTGGGTTTATACTGTCATTTTTGTGTACTCATTTTCCGTCACGGAATTTGAAATCCCGAGCTCCATTTAAAATACTCAGGGACCCAAATCCCATGACACGTTTTCCGAACTGTAAACTAGCCTTTAGCGGTTACTTAACATCTGAACTGCATAGGATGCTTTTTAAGCGTTATATGAAATTCTGATTGGCTGTAATCTGTATATACATAATCTTGGTCGTAAATTATCTTGAGAGATCTGTAAAATACAGAACAATCTGTATATATAGTAATCCTGATCACAAGTTAGTCAAGCTTGTCGTCTGCTGCTCGGCGCGCCAGATTCTCTGCAACCTGCAGACAATCTGAGTGGTTACAGTCGAGACTGCGTTCCACTTCTCCACTGCTTGAGACATCCTCCTGATAGGGGTATCAGGGGTTGTGTCCCGGCCGCAGACGTTTAGCATTGCTCTTCTTTCGACGTCGAAACGAGGACCTACAAACAGTATATGCTCCGCAGTTTCGTCAACACCTGGGCAGTCAGGGGCCTCCGCGTGCCCAAACCTGTGGAGGTACTGTCCGAAGCAGTCATGGGCTGACCGGAATTGTGTCAGATGGAAGTGCACTTCCCCATGGGGTCTACCCACCCAGCTCAATATGTTGAGTCCACCTACCTTTCGAGGAGTTATCCCACTCGTTCTGGCGACCGAAGCCACCCTGGTACGCTCGCGGAGTCCTCTAGTACCACGCAGCTCAAAACACTCCTCGTCTTCCCGGATGATCAGCCCGACTGGCATTATGCTCGCTATCACGTGTGATACCGTGCGGTAGGCAGATATCACTCTGAGACACATCAAGCGGTAGGTGCTCTCCAGCTTCCGTAGGTAACTGGTTACTTCCAGTGCCCAGTTACTCCCAGTTCAACGCCTGCCAGTAACCTACCCCTACTGGCGCACACCTTAGAGCTGTTTGACATCGTCCTCGATAATGTCGCAACAGCCGTCGAAGCCCTCTTGTACGCATAGTCGACATGGCTGCCGAAGGTCAGCTTGTCATTGATGACCCGAAGAATCTTCAGACTCCGCTTTGAGGTGATCACGACTTCTACAACTTGGATAACTGCATGTTGTACCGACTTGCGGTTGTTGACGATAACCACCTTCGTTTTGCGTTGAGCGAGCTCCAGGCCTCTCGCGCCAATCCATTCCACCACAGTGCTGATCACATGTGCTGCAGTCAGTTCTACCTCGGGGATTGACTCCCCGTAGACCACCAAGGTTACCTCATCGGCGAAGCCGAAGACCATGACACCAGGAGGGAACTTTAGTCTCAGAACCCCGTCATACATAAGGTTCCATAATAACGGGCCCAGAATCGAGCCTTGCGGGACTCCTGCGGTAATAGGAACGCTTCTTTGACCGGCATCGGTCTCGTATAATAATACACGGTTCTGGAAGTAGCTTTCCAAGATCCGGTACAGACCCACCGGCAGGCTAAGCCGGCGTGCCGAGAGAGCGATGGCATCTCAGCTTACGCTGTTGAATGCGTTCTTCACATCAAGTGTCACTAACGCACAGTATCGAATACCTTTCCTTTTCGGTTGGATCGCGTTCTCGGCGGTCTTTACCACTGAGTTGGTAGCGTCCACCGTGGACTTACCCTTTCGAAAACCAAACTGATTGCTTAACAGGCCGTCCGTACCTGTACTGTTGCCGAAGCCCGGCGGCTTCCCGGCCTACGGCAACAGTACCAACTTCTGCCTTTTCCATCCATCGGGAAAACGGCACTCGCCTAGGCATCTCTACATAGCTAGCCTGAACATGTTCGGGTTCGCTACAGTGATGCAAATTTTCATTTTCAAATGCAAACTTTCAGTTCAATTCACCCCAACCATGATTCAAATTCAAAGCCTCCCTTAATCATTCACTTTCAAGTTGGCGGGATTTTCATCACTAAACCGTACGCCTTCATTTCAAATTGATGCTTTTTCATTCACCAACCAAAAATGTCATCTGCTCTGTAGATACTAGTTTAGCTTAAATGTTGACATGTCTTGCGTTTTCAAGCTTACATGAACAGTAAGAAGTATGTACAGAGTAGTTTTGCTTGATAAACCTAATCAATACCTTAGTAGCAGGATATTCACAGGGTCAATGAAATTGAAAATGAATGAAAAATGATTGAGCAGCTCGGCTGTTTGAATGAATGATACAAAAGAAAAACTACGAATTGAACATAGTAGGACATGATTTGAGATTTGTTCCACCTTCAAGTTCAAAACAATCTGTTGAAAATTTGCAGCTCTGGTTCGCTATGATTGCTGCCTTGAGAGCGCTGTTTGGAACTCTATCAGGCCCCATGTTCATCGATGCAAGCGAAGGCGCATACGGGACAGCGGTGTATCAGTCAAACGCACAGCATGATGAGTTAAGGGATCATCCATAAATGACGTAGCATTATGTGGGGGAGGGGGGAGTATTTTATTTTGTGATGATGTGTGACGACAGGGGGGTAGGGGGTCATGTCATGCTACGTAGCTTTTTAAAAGGGGAATAACTAACACCGTTTTTCATTTTTTTATATTTTTTGGTGACAAGGGGGGGGGGGAGAATTACCGTCAAGCTACGTAATTATCAGGGGGTATTTAGAGGTTTGTGACGAAATGCTACGATAGGGGAGGGGGGTGTTAAAAATCACTCAAAAAATGCTACGTCATTTATGGATCATCCCTAATTGCTAACCCAAAAAAGGGGCAAATGACGAGGTTTACCAAGCTCCTTTATTTTTCTGCACATGTCCTTAATTTTCATGTCACATCCTAACGTATTTCAAATTTTTTAGGTCAATTTATTTTATTGCAGTTTTAGTGAAAGATTCGCCTGGTTACGTGCGTTAAGATTATTTGGAAAAAGCAAATGTTGACTTCAATAACGATTCCATCAACAAGCAGCAATAACATTTACAAAGCTTGAGGTGCAAGGTCGTTAATCTGATTCAGTAGAAAAGACTTGTTATCTAGAGAGAAAAAAGGCTAGCTGACCCACTAACAAAAGCGAACAAAGTGCATGAGGAAGGAGAATCTGTGCAGACTTACCGCTCTACCGTCGTTGTTTCCTCATCCGTCCCTTGGGTGCAGAGGTTCTGGCGTACGGCCTGGGCACGCGATTATCCACCTCCCATACGTTGAACCGTTCCACAGCAGCACAGACAAGCAGAAAATTTCCGATGGCTCCTTCGATGTCGTCCCACCGAACGCGTCTCTCGATCAATTTTGTGTGTGTGTGTGTGTGTGTGTGTGTGTGTGTGTGTGTGTGTGTGTGTGTGTGTGTGTGGAACGTCGCAACCAGCTATCACACAGGGTTTTCACTTGAGTTTCGGTCAGTCGTTTGCACTCGTTCAGTTGTTCGAACAATTGGTCCAAATCCTTGAGTGTTGTCTTGTACTCCTGTCCTACTGTTTGCCACTGCTGCATTAATCGGCCAAATTAGACTACTTTCTGCTTCTAGCCGAAATACAGAGTGTACACTTGCACTACAAAACGCCAGAACCGACTCGTGCGATCACGGCAATATTCACGCACAGGAAACTGGAATGAAACACCGACCGCATTTTAACTCCCGATCAAAATCTCAAGCCGCCTTTTGCAGAACCTCGGTGGGCCGTCCGCACTACACCGGCTTAGAAAATTTATGACCATGCGGTTTGCTTTTTTGACAGCTCCAGTGCTGCCGTTATCCCGTCCCGACAACCCATTGCGGGTGGGGTGCGTTCACCCAGTGAGCAAATTTTCTGACAGAGACCGTTCTGCTAGATTTCTGCCAGTCTTGGTTTGGCAGCCCTATCAGATTTCTGCGCACATCCAGTCGGGTTAGTTGAACTAGGGCGAACTCGGTTTTGCTCTCGTTTTCTGGCAAATTTTGACAGGAACCGAGAAAAAACCCTGGCATAACTCGGAAATAAACCGGGCAAAGACCGTGGCAATCCCTACCTGGTAGAATTTAGCACGAATCGAGCAAAACATCTGACAAAGATTTGGTAGGTAGCGTACAGTAAAGGCCCTAGTATAAAGGTACGCAAAGAGTATGCAGAAAGTGAAGCCGAAAAAAGTCTACCTATCGAGCAAAATTAGAATCCAACTTTGCTGCAGAGGTATCAGAGATGTATTCCAATTGTGCTCGATAGGTAGGCTTTTTTTGACTTCACTCTTTGCGCAACTGTTCTCTATAGACTGTGGCGTACAGAAATCCTGGTCGTACATTTCTGGCTGGATTCTGGCTAAAAGTGAGCAGCATCAGTTAGCTTAACCGCTTCTGTCAGAAATGGTTGTTGCATTTGAGCGAATTCTTTGCCAGAATTCTCGCACAAAATATAGGCCAGAATCAATTTCGCTTTGCTCAACTTTTGCTAACTTTCTGCTTGCCATGGTGACTGGGCAATCGACGCGAATTTAAAATACAGTGGCAATTTATCATTTTTCTAATCCAATTCTATTTGGAATTGTTTTGAGATAATTAATATGTGTCAGCCAGTAGAGATATTAGGCATGCAATTTTATATCTATTAATTGCCATGATATACTGTTATTATAACGTTAATCTGGTTATTGTTTGAATAAACACATAGAAAAAAGTATTCGCGGCATTGAAATCATGTTGGAATTTGCTAGAATAAATGACAACACTGCATCTTTACAAGTTTGTGGATTCTGTAACAACTGTCAAACGACGTTTTATTCACATTAGGTGTTGAGTTTTCGGTCTCTTTTGTGGGGAAGTTCCTTGCTTTTGTTCCAAAACCACAAAAATGGTTCGCAAAGGCAAAGTAACAACGCCGGAAGAAAAGAAATTGATAATTTCTCTGCGAAATGAAGGTAAAATGTTGGCGAAAATATCACGATTGTTTGGCAGAAATGGATCCACAATACGAAGCGTATATCAGTCGCAAAATCGTAAGCTACGTCATGAAGAATCCCCATACATCTTCTGAAATAGCAGCAGGAATTATTCAAGAAATGGACGAAACTGTTTGCAATAGAATCATACGTAATGTATTCAAAGGGGCAGGATATAATGTACGAGTAGCTCGAAGAAAACAGCTAATTTCGAAACGCAATCAACTAAAGCGAAAGGACTTTGCAAACAAGTTTATCAATAACGATACTTCATTCTAGGACAAAGTATCGTTTTCCGACAAAAGTAAATACAATATTTTTTGTTTCTGGTGATCGTAGATTGGTGTGGCGTAAATCAAATACAGAGCTGGAGTTGAAAAACATTAAACCCACTGTTAATCACGGTGGTGGTAGTGTAATGGTGTGGGGTTGTATGACGTCATCTGGAGTTGTAAACCTGGTGTTTATAGATCAGATTATGGATAAAACGCTTTACATGAAGATTTTGAAAGAAAACGTGAAAAATTGTGCCGAAAAACTCAACCTTGGGAATAGTTTCCATTTCCAACAGGACAATGACCCAAAGCATACCGCCCTTATTGTGGATGGAATGGATCCTTTACAATGTACAACACAGGCTTAACACTCCACCACAGTCTCCCGACCTGAATCCCATTGAACATGTGTGGAAAGTTCTGGAGAAACGAATCCGGAAACATGAAATCAGGAACAAACAACAGTTGAAGGCAGTTCTAATGGACGAATGGAATAAAACATCAACCGAATATACAAAAAATTGGTGCATTTCATGCCTAATCGCTTGAAGCATGTGCTGGAGGCAAAAGGACTTCATACGAAGTATTAGCAACTATTTTGCGAAACATAGTTACGAGTTTTATGCTCAATCTTTTTTCCCAGTCATTTCTATGAATTTATTGTATTTTTTTTAAATATTACTAACACTAATGAAAATCATCATGCTTTTTTGTTTGAATAATAAGAATAAAAGGATAACTTTGAACTGAGGCCTAAAATTATGCGTTTTCATGAAAAAAAAATTAAATCACTTAGGTTTTTTGAATAAATCCTTAAACCGCGAATACTTTTTTCCGCCACTGTGTACCCTCTGGAAGAACTTTTTGTAAATGAAAAACATAAGTGCAGTTGTTGACGGCAGATGAAGTAGGTAAATAAACAAACATTATTTATTTGTATTCCATTAGCCTGTTGTGTTACGAAAATCCGAAATTTCGGCAAAACCACGTAGGGCGCCCTGACAAATGGGGTCTGCTGGGAAAATCAGAATCCAAGTAGTGGGGAAACCCTTACAACCGATGATGTTAATATTGTGACACGTAACATTGAGTTGAGATGATGGTTGAGACCATACATCAGGTTGAATCAAATTGTCATAAATGCGTCAAAGACAGTTTACATAAGTGCAACAACCTTAAGAACGAAACATTACGCCACGACAGCGATATCGAGATAGCCGATAGCACCAGTAGCCAAATTTAGAAACGTCTACTAGCAGATAACCGCGATTACTTTGAACCCCGAAAAAAACCCTTCAAAGTACGCTACCGCACAAAGCTAACCATCTGTAAATTGCTTTTTAGAACTATTCTTGTCTACGGTCAACACATCTAGACTATGTTGGAGGAGCTCCGGAATGTGGAGACGACGTGTGAGCCCCGCATCAGTTACTTGGTGAACCAATCAATGATTCAACAGCGAAAATTGTACGGCTCCGGTGGAATAGGAATTCCATTGGAATGGCGGACAACAACCCGCTAAAAATGTTTCTGGAAGTCTCATCCGACAGGTACAATGATGAGAGGTACGCAGAAAGCAGTTTGATCGACCCAGTTGAAGGGGACCAGGAGTCTATCACCATACCGAACGTTTGGGATAGCTACGAGAAAGGACGAAAGTGATATCCAACATTTCGGAAGTGGTAAAGATTGAGAAATTATTCGAATATTAATATATGATATTCCGTGAAATTATTCTTATGATATTACAAAACCGAATTACTATATACTAATTCTTACCAATCAATCCTATCTGGATTAGTGACTACCCATTCTGTACAATAGCTTTGAAACGCTTGTGATTGTAAAGGTTACCTTTGTAATGTAATACTAAATCCTAAAAATAGTCATTTACACAGTAAATAAATACTTCTCGCTTTTGAAGACAGATAGTTACTACTAACACATGTATCATTACAATACTTCGTAACCGGCTCGTTACAATCAATATTTACAATTTAAAATTTATCACAGTTAGAACATAATCGCTATTCCGACGTTTCTCTCACGCTACCGACCTAGTTTAAAGCTTTAGCCCTCCTCGGTTTTCCTCGGCACCGTCGAGCTTCAAATTCTTGTAATGATGGACGTCGTCGTACCACTGGATGCTCCCCGCAGACTCCGATGTATCCGCACTGGAACGTACCCATTCGTGGTCGAACCACCACCACCGCCACCACTGGAACTCCGATGGCCACCGTAGGCCTGATTGTAGAGATACTTCTTCGACGAGCTGGAGCTCGTCGTATGGCTACCACTACCATGGCCGCTGATAGTTGTCGCCCGGTATGGATTGGCGTTGTTCCCGGCTTGCGATGAAGGATGGTGCACTTTTAGTAGGGGAACCGTTTTTAGCGATCCTTTGGACGAATTGGACCCCGTAAGGGAAGATTTCTTGTTCAGATCAGTTGAGTGTTTGGACCACAACCAAATACCGGTCGCTGAACCACCGACCAGGGTTAGGATAAGCTTGAGCAGTGTTGGAAGCAGCGAGAATTTTTGCGGTGCGGGGCATGTTCCATTGGAGTGACATGGTTCCAGGGGATTTTCTATCTGCTCGAAGAAGGTGCAGATGACGGCTGACAGGGCCGGGATCAGATAGATGATGGCGAATAGTAGCACTCGGGTGAAGATCTTTGCAAGAGTTTCACTTTGGTTCCAGGTGGATTTGAGACGTTTCAAAGCGACCAATGCGAGGAAGACGAGGATTGCTCCTGCTATAAGAAGGATCAGAGCTGGGATTTCGGTGAATCCTTTGGCGGTGCAGAAGTTGGTCAGTTCGAACTTTTGAATGTTTCCTCGAAGTAGAGCTCCGATGGGTGAGGTGAATGGGACCACCCAGGCCATCACGTGGAAGAGACCAGATTTTTTCTCCAGGGCTTCGCAGGACCATTGTTTGGCAGTGCTTAGGTACCAGCATACACCGAAGATGAGCCACCACGTAGTAGCGCTGATCAGTAGATAATTCTTTATGATGTAGTATGCCAGGCACTGGGAAGTGATGTTGCATTCCTGGCGGAATTCCAGTAAGTCAATGAGCTCCTTCCGCGGGTTATGGAGGATGGTTCTTTCCAAATAGCACAGACCCATCAGATTGTAGCATAGAGTCATGAAGAGTAGTGGCCGGTCCGGATATTCAAACTTGGTCGCCTTGGTCCAGAACGTAACCAGCGACATGAGTGTGAAGATGAAACAACCAGCCGATAGGATCAGGGTCCAGAACTCGATAATTTCCTTCTGTTGCCCACTGTACATGGCATCGACGGATGAACCGCACTTCGGCACGCACTGATCGTACTCGAGGGAATAGTTTGTTGGGCAGCTAATCGGGATGGGCATCGCGTGATGCGGGGGACGTGTCGCACCCGGTTCGATGAACGAGTTTGGTACCAGTGCACCATGCGGCAGCTGGGGCAGATTGAAGATGGACCACGGTTTAACCGGAATGGCTGCTACGGATGGGTGTGTGGTTTGGTTCTTCTTCTCGACACTTCCGGATGCTTCCGGGGGGACCTGAAACGAGAGGAAAATGGGATCTGTTAGTGGTTTTGTTTTTAATAAGGAAAAACAAATCTGGCAACACTGAAGGTTGGCCCATATTTTGATCAACGTTACCCTAGAACCCTGCTGGCCTAATGATATAGATTGAGTTATTGAAGCACCGATTGATTTCCTGGAAGTGTGGTTCTAAAATTCGCACTTTCGGTTGAACTATAATCAATGAGTGAAGAGCGGATACATGAGCTACCAGTAAGCGAGTAGCAAATTGTAATTAGACCCTGCGCTTCATAATCAACAATCCCGGAGAGATTTTTTCTTAATACTTCTTTATCCGTGTCGGCATTAGGCCGTCCTTTGAGGTATATCGCATTTTTTAATAAGAGGTCTGTATCGCTTTAAAACATAGTTATCAGAAGGCTCGGGACTGAAGATATGAGCTTATATTTTCTAGACACGTACGGATGAACTCTTAATGCCGGACTGGCGCTCAAATTAATGCCCGCGCGTGAAAGGTGGAAGAAAACGAGTCCGCAGTTTCTGACGAAAACAGCAGACCGAAAAGAAACATGAAACCTTTTAAAAGCTCTTATTTGATAAAACAATTTTATATTATATAGTTTATCGCTCATTCCATTCCACATGTGCGCGCGTTCCTTTGTTGCGATCCACTTTGCCGACTCGCTCAAAGTGTACCACCCTCCTCCGGGATCCGCCACCAGAGAACGTTCGGATATAGCCTCGCCATTACGGTGCGGTTGCGAGTCTCGCTTGGTCTTCCCGGCGGTACGCCCGAACCCGAGTATAGAAGAAAGCAAATGGTAATTACCGACTATTTCTACATATTGATGATACGTAGCTGGGGCCAGCCAGACATGGCAAAGTCAGCCGGTCGAACGAATAGTCGAACCAGACGCGCCCGCCAGAAGAGCGTCATCCGGATCAGTCTTTAAGGTAAAAGTGCGCAACCGAAAACGAAGAAAAAAAAATGCCGCATGCAGCGGCAGCATTGTAGCAGAGTATAGAATACCCGAAATTAATTACTACACAAAAATCATAATTAGTTTTCGAGATAAAGGGGGAGAGCTTCTGGCAAGATCGCTGCTCGGGGGCGAATTGAAAGCTGGAGGTGAAGTAAAAAATTCTGCGCGGTGCAATCTGATACTGCGTGTTTTAAGGTTTGGTGGCGTCCCTCGAAAATATAATAATTGACTGCACATATTGTTTAGTGTAGTAAATAATTTTGCTGTGGAAATAATTCATTGTGAGAAAAAAAGAGAAACAATGCAGTTAAAATAACATACCCACTTTTTTTCAATCCAACAAAATATGTTCACAAATCAAATTTTACTTAGAACAAGTTATCATCATAATACCGGCAACACGAATAGCGGCATTGAACGTACTCATTTATTGAACGTCATTTTAAAAATTCGGTAGATCAGGGCAAGCGTTGACCTATTTTCGCAAAAATGCAAAAACAAGTAAAGACGTCGATGAATACTTCGAAACATAAACACGGTGTGTGGTGACCATTTAGGATACAGGAATATTTACCGTACATGTTTGTCTGAAGAACCGGACTCCGAAATCGCCTGTCGGTAAAGTGTTCACATGTATCCGGATGACTTCAAATATGACTGAATTGTTTACAATTACTCGGTGGAGGTGATGTAGTTTATTGTGCTGATAGTCAGAAATTTTCACCGAAAATGTTTCGTCTGAAGAACCAGAACTACGGAAACCAGCTACTCCCAAAAACGCCATCTATGGGCACATAATTCGCCTCAAATGTTAATTTTTACGAAAATTCATGATGTTTGATATGCCGCTTGGTATGGTATGGTGCTCGAAGCTGGCCAATATGATTCGAAATTAATTTACAGATTATATTTACGATTTGTTTATGATTGGGTTTCAATAATGACAAGTTAATGCGAGAGGTGGAGAAAATAGGATAAGTCATTGCTTCTATAGCAACCGGAGTAAACAGAAGCAAGAATCAAGCACAGAAACACACCTATTAAAATACAGGTAAATTTGAAAAGTTGAGTAACATTCTTTCCGCAATTCCGCCTACTAAGAAACTGAAAAAAATATTATTCAAAATCCTCCTTCATTTGTCCAACGTTGGACGACGTCCAACAGACATCCAATAAGGGTTCCATGTTGAACGAATTTGTGACTTTTTTATAGAATTAGTCCCGACTGGCGTGTGACAATACTGGCAGTTTTGCCAGCATTGTCTTACGCCGGCTCCTTGAAGATTAAATCGCTCAAGGAACGTATTTCGTTAGACACTTTGTTGGATAAACATGGGACAATTTTGAAACATTTTGTTGGAGTTGGTTTTTCATTGAGTTGACTGATCTCGCACGTTATTTCTCCACTTATCGAAAATGCGCATGGACCAGTTCGTTATGATGAGCGGTGTAGCGTAGAATCCCAGTAAGATAACAGTACAGCTTTCAAAAAAAAATCCAAATCGAGTAGACCCAACCCAGTAAACAAAAAGGCGGCTAGGCGAATTTAAATATATGCTGGCGAGCGGCAGGCAATTGAAACTTTGTTCTAGGCTACCCGCCGTAACTTACCGTTTGCTGTAAAAATACTGTGGGAATATTCGACGTATCAGACAACACTACCAAGGTCACTGTCAAACTAGTCGAAATTTCCCTCAGAATAGACCTTTCTCGTCAAAAAATTTTATATGATAGGATGCTTCCTTTTTTATCCCCAATTCGTTACTGCCGATTGCCGCGATGATTTGGTACCTCTAACTATTGAAAAAATCAAAAATAGTGCAAGCTGCTCAATTAACCCCATATTCTGAATACCTATCTTGCCTTGTTTCCCCGCATTTTCACACCATTTGGATGAATTTCCTGTGGGGAATACTAAAAGGATGCCAGATCTGCATATATATTAGTAAATCTGCAGATTTTGCATTTTCACTGCAGATGTTTTGCAGATTACAAATATTTAGCAGAACAAAGCCAATGCCAGCCAATTTATACACAAGCCTTCAACATTTTTGATCATTTAAAATATATACATACTACATTTCTATGTCAAATTTATTGAAGATTTTTGTAGCAATCTGCAGACTTTTATATTTTCGCTGCAGGCTATTGTTTGAATAGACCTGGCATCACTGATGCTGAAATGATTCATTCATATACCTGTCAAAAACATAGAGCATTGCATGAAAATGTATAACCTCACTTTTCTGACAGTTCAGTGTGCTTGTTTACCTAAGACTTATTTACATGGACTTTTAAAATTTACATTACTTGAATACTTTCGACGCTCTTTGAAAGACTATCAACTCAAGAGGGATGAGGATTGGAACAATGGGAACCTGGTGCCACATTATGCAACCAATTCGAATCGACCTTTTCACACAAGCTTGAATATAAATAAACCTTTCGTTTCGAGATGCGTAATGTCACCCCTGGTTCATACATTGACCAATCGGCGCTCGATGCAAAACCCGGTGCATATGCTGAATCGTAAGATCAAGCATTGGGCTATAAAACGATTGCTTTCTGGATGATGGATAAGGATTTGTACACATTTGTTTGTTTGCTCGTGGGTTAAGTCCTAACAAGATGATCCGATTTATTACTCATTTTTAGGTGGTGAAGTTTACCTGAACTTTATAGGTAACGAATTCGGTCGATGATAAGTTGTTGAAATGATCGTTCAATGCCCATACCGAAAAACGTTTCCATTGGTCAGAATGCCTACCAGCGTATGATAGCTGCAAACATGAGGACAACAAGGTTATCGCTTTCGAATGGAACAATTATTTATTATTCGTGTTCAAGTTCCATTTCAGCAAAAGTTTCGTCGATTGACGATTATCGCATTGTCGTTGATTTAGCCGGCAAATGCAAAACAGTGCTCGGCACTGACGATAAGGAGTAAGAAGGATTTGATAGGAGTGATAAGAATGCAGAGCAGGGAGGAGAAATTATATGTAAATTTATATTATATCCCGAGTTGCCATCATTTTTGCACCGCAATAAAGCTTTCTGCAGCTGCTGTCGTGTTCAAATTGGCAGGAAATAACTAGGCAGCGAATGATAAATTGCATAGTCAATTTATTTACTTTTTCGGAAGGATAAGTAATTAGAATGTTGTGAATATATATGTGTCGCCGGTGCCGTGTGTTATGGTGGTACCGGACGGAACCGTTGGTCACCAGACCGTCCTTGTCGTACTGGTCATAGATGCGACGTTTTTTCTCATCTGATAGCACTTGACATGTTTCGGAGATCTGTCTTAACGCTCTCTACTTAGCGCAGGATACGCGAAACCGCTGCTAGCTTTCGAAAGAAAATTCCTAGCTGCTGCTACTCTATCAGTCTCTCTCTCTCTCTCTCTCTCTCTCTCTCTCTCTCTCGACTGAGGACTATAATTTCGGTCGACTAAATTGTGTTATGAAAATTGTACTTCCTGGAATTTCACCTAACGAGATCAATTCATTGTGAGGAATTTCGCTGCGTTCCAATATTGCTTGCCTCTGTAGGTGATGATGTGTGTGGATTCACTTCGGTAGCCAGGTCTTATGTTTTGAGTAATTTTGCTATCTTATTCTGCTGAATAAATCATCTTGGTGAAGCCTCTACGTTATACCATGGTCACTTTAAAAACGCATTGCTATTTAATCTTGTAGCTCTTGGCAAGTCAGTCCTGGCACTGTTCTCGATTAAGTCTGGCACTATACCGCTGACGTTGCACTTATTACGGTGATCAAACTTGGCGAGAGCGGCAGTGGTTTCGTCGGAATTGTTCACTCGACAAGCAGGAAGTGCAAGGACTCTGCTACTTATGCCTGAGCCCCTCGTTGAAACCTTCGTCCTGTCGGAGTGTTAGCTTCGTCCGATACCGGAGCGTATTGCTGAACCGAAGCAGTCTGCTACTGGCACTGCTTCCTTCGAATCGGAATCGCTGAATATTCCCGTTAGCCGAATGTCCAACGTGGCCGAAGGCAAACCGATTGCAGCAATACCACCAACCGTAGCTGAAATTTTAGCCTTTAATCCAAGTCCCTGCCATTGACATAGCGACAGACGAGTGCGGCGCAGGTTGGACCATCGGTTGACTCGGTGCTGGACAGGGCGAAACAGCTGCAACAGGAGCGGACCTAGTATGGGGTGTAAAGGTCATCAATTGCCATAGATCACCAAAATGCTCTGCGACTAACATTGTGAACAAAACAAACCAAACGAAATTGATCGCAACAACGATAAAATAATCTAAATTCTACCCAAACATTTGAAAATGAGAAAAAGGCAAAAGAAGTTTTGGTCGAATTCATTATAATTCTATTTAAAAATTGAATACTGTTTTATTTAGTTTGATTGCGCATATTGTTTACATCAGACACACCCCTTAATTCATTGAGTACGTATTTCACTGCCTTTATAATCCTTTTGGAATCATTTACAATAATCCTTTATAATCATTTTATAATAAGTGTATTGCTAGTTAGGACTTTTATATCAGCCGGGCTCTTTTATAATTTGTTATAAAATCATTATCAAAATTCTTCATAATCTAATGTTGCGTTATGTTTATGTACATGGCCAGATAGATAGTTTTTAACTGGGACGGAACGTCACCTAATGTCAATTGTAGCCAGGGGGAGCTGTCAAATGCAGCCAAAGGGAACCGTCAAATGCAGTCAGGGGGGACTATCGAATGTAGCCAGTCCATTTAAAATATGTGAGGAAGAAAGAGTGGCTATGCAAGACAAGAGATAAAATGAACAGAAAAAAGAAAAGGAAAACATCTATCCACAGGTTCTGTCCCAGAATTTTAATAGAGAACATCAAAATTCGATTTGTTTGCATTTGGCAGTAGGCCTTTTTCAAATGTTTGGCTAGAAATTCCTTGCTTCTTCAATGAATCATGTACAAGAAAAGTAAAAATGTTAAATTTAACGGAACAATGTATGATTCCGATATCAATTAAAAAATACAGCTGAGCGACCTTGTTGGGAAAGTGTTAACATTTGGTAGCGAACCAAACCAAGTTTCTCATACTATGATCGAATTAACAAAAATACCAAGATCATGTAAACAATCTCTTTGAACTGTCAAAAAAGTGAGGTTAAACATTACCATGCAACGTTCTCCACCGAGAGGTTCACTTTAGTTTGTTTACATAATCAATGAATTTTGTACCGCGACTCACCACTTCATTTGCCGAGTTGCCAGGAAGCCAAGCAAAAATATATAAAACAGTGCTGCCCAAACACATATTTTGAGTCCCACCATTCTTGCAAAGGTGAAAAAAATAATCAACATTCTTGCATTTTTCAAATTTAAAAAAATCATTAAAAAATCACGATAGCTCTAAAAAGTCTCATTTCAGCGGAAATATTCTTAAAAATGTGTAGTCTTTTGAATAAAAATAAGAAAAAAGGGGGTTAGGTCGGACGAGAAAGGTCTATTCCGGCACAGATGCAACAACCGATTTCGAGTCGGAATATTAATATCCGGAATAACCTCAATATTTGTGTTTTTCTATTTATTGCTTGCCGATTAATGTTTCAAAAATATTCCCATGTGTGCAGAATTTAAAAAAGAACTGACTTGGCTTACTGATAACTGGAAGACGAACGAGCATTGACTGGTTTCTGACAAGCGTATTTTTGAAAACCTCTCAGAAATGCCTAAAAGAGCTAGCTGCTCTAGCTCGAACGATAAAAAATGGTGATATCCCCTGCCAATCCCCAAACGAATCTCACCTGCATGCACAGCCCGTGGTTTTCCGGCTGGGGCAGCGTCCGGCAGTCCAGATAGGCGGGCCACAGTTTGCTGAAAACGGCATCACTGAAGCAATCCTTGCGAACCTGTTCGCACAACGAGCGGCACGGTTGAACCGGTCGGGGCGCATTGGCCGAGCACAGCGGAAACAGCGAGGAACAGAACAGGAACAGTGCCTGTTTCGAGCAGCCCGAATCGATTACCGGCCGGAGGGATGTGATCTGGAAGAGATAGAAAATAGAGAAGTTTTAACGAAAATGGTTCCGTATAGTTTTAAGTGGCCCCCACAGGGGACGGCAGCAGCTGCGCCGTCCGAATGGCGGTTGACGGTATCCGAATTTCTCCCTGAGATTCGATTTCAAATCAACCATTAGGAGCGTGATCAGGTATAAATCATTCCTCCCCTTTTTTTCGTGTGTCTTTCTTTTAGCGTGTTCAGCGTGCATTTCATACTGGTTCGGTGGTGGAAGCGTGCGTTTCTTCTGCTTCTAAAGTGTCAGAGAAACCATAAAAGAAACGGTTCGGTAAGTGCTCCCGGAAGGCATCAAGGTGAGACGACGGGTGGACGTGGAGCACTGCTGCCTGGTCGACCAAAAGAGTAAGAAGAAAAAGTAGCCGGAGCGGAAAAGATCTGAACAAAGATGAAAGGAACCGCCGTCCGGACGGCGACCGCAGCCTGATGGGGCTATAACACTTTAACTTTTGCCTCCATCGCTCTCTGTCTCTCTACTCACTCACAGCACATCGGTCTGTGCACAGGGCAGTGGACCTCGGTCGATGTGCATGCTTTCTGGCCGTATCATATAATAATAATAACATTATTATAATGTACCATCCAGCGAAGCAAGGCGTCCCGCTGAAAATATCATGGTTAGTACTGTGTCTGTTCGAATTTGATGCCGAGTCGGTACTAAAAATTAGTACTAAACTAAAATTCAACTTCAGAGTCGATAAATCGAACCGGTCGTCGACTGAAACATGAAGCAATGTGGAACGGTGGAACCGTTCGAAAACCGGAGCAATTTAATTGATTACCACTTCGATCGCCGTCTCCCTAATTGTTCCCGCGACCCATTCAAGCAGGTGTCAACTCAGTCATGACCAATCTTTCCCTCGCTCCAGTCAGGTTAATAACACATTTCCTCGACCTTTTCTTCGTTCGTCATCCAGCGCAATTATTCCCCGGAGAGACAAAGTTTCGTCGTTGCTTTGACCAATTTCACTAGAATCGGAAATACCTTTCTTTTTCCATCGGTTCCACTCGTAACAAATGCGATCGGTAATTATTTTTCGGTGAATTTTCTCATAAGCTTTTATTGTTAGCCGGTCTCGGTTTGCCCTAACCTGACAAAGAAGACAGAAATTCCAAGAATGCCACCTCGCGGACACAAAACCACTTCAACGTGATGAAAAAAATGACGAAATTACGGAACAGTCCGGCAGACGAAAAAAAAGGTCCGTCAAATTCTTAGCCGTCATTAGCTCTGCAATTTGTGTGGCACGCCTAAAACACCCCGAAACTGCGCTGGGCTCTATTACAGGAGGATTTTTCTTCCAGTCCGTCAGTTCCCCGGAGGAGGATGGGGGAAGAAAACCGAAAAGAAAATATCATGACGAACGACGAATGGGGCGATCATCTTCCCGGTAAACTCCGAACCGATGTGAGATCATGCGATCATGCTCATTCGAACCGATTGCGGAACCACAAAACCGCTCTGCGATGATACCACCCCGATGACGGACGATTCTGACCGCAGCAATAAAACCTAATTCCATCATCATCAGCATCCGACCGTCCCGAATCGACACAACAAATTCGTTCCACTTTCGGGGGTTTTCGTTGGACCGTGGTCGAACTGCCTTTCGGGCAGACTGTACCGGGGATGAATGCTTCGGACTGAGTTGCAATAGTGATCGAATTTGCACTGGCCTCGCTTTGGGATGGGTAGTACTACTGTTAATCTTTGAGCTTTCTGTCTGTTTTAACGATTTGCAATCGGGATCAGATTTTTCTTAACTGTGCAACTGACAGTGTATCCAAAACCTATCAGATTAAAACGGAGATAAAGTTGTCTCATTAGATTTAGTAATAGTAATTTGCAAATGACAGTTGAGATTGCAAACAGCATCGGGAAAATGTGCAAACAGAAAGCGGATTGCCGAAGTATCGAACCGTGTGTATTGGTGAAAGGAATATGTAGCATGGGTGAAAATTGAATTTCAAAAACAATATGACATTCGCTACATAAATGTTTTTTAAGCACTCTCAACATTTGCGTATGCTTTTCATCAGCCCAGCCATTAGCTGACAATCGGAAGTATGTTTGCTTTCTCATTCGTCATTTTGCGATAAGAACTTAAAATGTGCTAAAAACAGAAGCAATAAAAATCCCACCTTCGCGGGAACGAATCCACAAAATAAGTGGAATTTAGGGTATCATAAGGAAAACAAACACTGTAAAATCCCACCGGAAAGGATTATTGTTTCTTTACACATAAAGATGTGCACTTTTTCTGATATCTAACCAAACTTGAAATTTTCTGAATTTTACGGTGAAAATGTTATTTGACCATGGATCAAACAATAATGAGTAAAGTGTGATTCAGTAGTTTCAGCCTACGTACGTCGGTTAGAACTGGGCAGAGCTTGAGTATAAACCCTACTGGGCGTCTGACAGTTTCTGTATTAGCTGTTTTTCGAATTCTCCCAGTAAACGAAAAAGCGGCTAAGCGGGTTAAACCAGATGCTGGCAATCGGTGGGCTATTAAAACGTTGTACTGAAAAACTAGTAAAATTGTTCCCAATTGTTTACATTACTGTGTGAATTGGTCCACGATGTTATCCCGAGCAAACGGAAAGCCCATAATACCCCCATGCTCATGGGTGTTTGAAATGGGTTAAAACCATGAAAACACCATTACCATGGTCCGGTAGATCCCATATAAAATACCATATGTTGGTGTATTTATGGGTTGTTGAGACCATTTTATGGTGTCTTGATGGTTGGAAATTTTGGCACGGACCATGTTCAAGGTCTTTTCAAGGGGCTGTGTGGTGTTTGAACCCATAAGTATTTGCTCGGGATCTCCAGTACATTCCGCTCACCGCTTGCAGCACCATCTTGTAAGTAGGGGTTTGCCCACTACTTGGGTTCTTGTTTGCCCGACGAACCCTTCTTTTCAGGGCGGCCCAGGTGCTTCTACAGAATTTCGGATTTTCGTTTCACAAGAAAAAAAAGTCAACAAACAAATAAACTAAATTTACCAATTTTTATTCCACCGATCCCCTTCACTGCATACTACGCTGCTTCGTTTGTAACTGCTGGATGGACTGGCGGGCGGGTTTCTCCGTACGGCCGGGACAACAGCGGCCTGGTCTGTCTCTACTGTTATCCCAGCGGGCTGCTCCGGCAGTCTATTAGCTAGGGAAGTGAGCACAGCTCATTTGTTGGAACCTCCCTAGCGACGGGGCGATTAATCGCTGGGTCCACTCACTCCCCGTGAATGGCCCAGGTAGATACCACAGTAAACTACCTCAGGTGGATCCGTTGTCCTGCCTGCTTCGCCGTCCTTTGCGATTAACTGTGGAGGAGAGCTATGCTCGTTCGGCTGATCCTCCACAGTGAGGGCGGCGTGGTGTCACTGGGTCCTTTGTAATTAACCGGGGGAAGCGAGTGGCTCCTTTGCGATTAGCTTCCCGTTCCCGGCGACCCGACACCGCACCATACACTGTGCCCGAACCACGGGCCGGCACTTTCCGACGGTCTTAGTTTGCCGTCGCACGCGCACGCTGAAACTTTTCTCTAGTGGCGGAAACTGTCTCACAAAAACTTATTACGGACGTCTGTTATTCGCCGTGGTTCGTCACTTTCTGACTTATCTCGATGGCCGCCTTTTTCACTCCACCAAACAACCGCCAAAAAACACACCGCCGCATAGCTGTCATTGCCGCGGTACAGCATAGTTAGCAATCACTTTTACAGCTATAGGAGAGCGGTGACCTACCTAAACCCTATGTTTCTTATATACAAACATAAAACAAAAATTACTACACCTATCTGAACGCATAAAACCGTTCACAAACGCGAAACTGTACAAAATATTTACAAACTAAATGTGAACAGTATCGAAACAGTGGTGAGCATAAATATTCGTAAACAATACACTCTACGGAGAGAGTACGCAGGAATATGTGTATTTCCACTTAGCGCTAAATTGTTACCCTGACGGGTTACAATCTGAATCTCATCCATTGCAACCTCCGAAGCTCGAATTCGATGATTGCGATTGTATTTTTTGTACCAGTCGTGAGGTAGCTCCTAGCCGCCTCATCAGCTCGTTTAGTCCAGCGACCAGCAGCCGTCCTGTGTAAAAAGAGGTGTTCCGCAAACCTTCTGCAGGTAAATACACTGTGTTCCGAACTTTTCTCTCCCTATAGGCTCTTCGACTTCCAATCACTATCAACGAAGGGACAAATAGCTGCTGTATTACTAAAATTTTGTTGGCAATAATTAATGCGGTTAAGGGATATCGTCTCGCAATATTCGAGCAGAGCACGCAATCCAGTCAGGTGTTCGACCACGATTGCGAGGTTTTTCGTTGTGACCGAATTCATAGCATCAAATCGTCGAAAATTCGAAAACCACTACAGTTCGGTTTCTAATATCCTCAAAGTTGCTGACACTGTTGATGAGATGATCGTACTAGGCGATTCTAGCCTTCCTAGTTTCTCGTGAAAATATTCCTGCCACGGATTTCTTTACCCGGATTCCGATCTCTCAATCGCCCATACGGGAGAGGTAAGGTTATTTGACAGCCACAGCTCAGCCTCACGGATTCCCATCAGTACTTCCGAAAAGGTATGTCGAAGATTTGATTACTCCGCTCTTACACATCTTTCGAGCTTCAATTGCCGGTAGCGGTTTTCTATACTGGAAATCCGCGAACATGTTTCCAACCCATGGAAAGTGAATAAGCGAAATAACTATCGTGGAATTACTTAATTAAATGCTGTCTCGAAGCTGTTTGAGCCATTTATCATGGATCACCTTCAGACTTACTGAAGGCAACATGTGCTGTATCGAACTTCATTCATAATAGAGTATGGGATATCACGCACAGAAATACCCAAAGGAAGCCATTTGGGTCCGTTGATCTTTCTGCTTTAAGTTAAGGCTATACATCGTATACTGAAAACTAATCTGATCCTATCAATTGAAGATTGCAAATATCTCCAACATTAAACTCAGAAGTTTGCTGATTGGTGAGGTACTGCATATTTGCAAATCCAAAAAAAAAAGCGCGGTAATCTCATTTTCGCGGAAGAAAAACTAGATTTGGTTCAACTACCGTGTGATGGAAGTGGATATAGAACGAATCAGCCAGATAAAGGATCTAATAGTGATCTTAGATTTAAAAACATTACGTTTAAAAACACGTCTCCTATGCAGTTGTGAAGGCTGCTAGGATACTTCTTTAGGATAGCTTCAAACTTTACAGAGTATTATATTATCGCTATGCTGTTCATTGTCGATGGTTCTTGAGGACAGGAACCCTACAAGAACAAGAAGAGCGCCCAGCGATGGATCGACCAGATAGAGGACGACCTGCGTACCCTTCGAAGACTGCAAGGCTGGCGACAAGCAACAATTGACCGAGTGGAGTGGAGACGGCTCCTGCATACAGCAAGAGATAACAAGGCTCTAGCCGGAACAGTAAGGTAAGTAACTGTTCAATGTCACGGTCAACAGATCCGTGTCACGTCGCTTTTACGTTTTCAGTCCCGTAGATTGCCGTGGAGAGCTCCTACCCGACTGCCTAGTTATGAAAACCGGTGTCAACTGATTCACCTTGAACTCTTGCGCGTTTGATTGAATACAGCGAAAGCATTGCTCATCTCTACAAGATCGTCTATGATGTTGAGCCATTAAGGAACAAATCAAGCGTTGCATCACAACCTAATTCTCCGATTACCATTTCGATGCACATCTGGATTAAAGAATACGAAACTTAAATCCAATCCCGCGTCAAAATGGTTGGATTTCGCTTGAAATGAGCAATCAGTGCTCTATTGGTTTGATTCGCGTTGTTCTCTGTTTTCGTCCTAGGTGCTGACCTGTGGTTCACTGCCATCCATTCCTGGAACCTTTGGAGGGCCTTTGACGCGGTCGAGTTATGTATATCCATCAGTTTTCCCAATACGTAATGCGAAAACCCAGGCTTTTGCATGGGGGTGAACAAAAACCATTCGCGAATTGTTTGATGGTTTCCTTCCATCTCGACTGGAATCTTACTGAAAACTATTTTTTATTTCCATTATAGAGGTTTTAACCTTAAAGTCATTCGCCTCTTTTTCAGGTCAGATAAAACTTTGACCCTATGACGTTAGAAAAATCTTTGACCCTATGTACGGGGTTAAGAATCGAACCCAACTGAGCTGCGTACAAGGCAATCGATTTACCAGCAACGCTATGCCCGCCCCTTAACTTACATCTGTACAACTGAGTGGGTATAAACAATATACTCTAAACAGAAACCGGGCAAAATTTGGTTCATTTCGGTGAAATATGGAAAAGGTTACGCATATTCGAAAGTGTCGCAATGGTTGTCACTGTTTAGACGGCGCAATCTAATTGATGACACCATTATTGCAATTATATTTGAAAAAAAAATCTTAAGAAATTGCACAAATACAGAGGAAATATTCTTCGAAATAGGCGGCTCATCAATAAACAACTTCATTTCTGCACGTGATAGATCCTCCGAGCTGTCAGTTTTCGAACTCGTCAGATTTTTCGGTGTACCAAAAATCCAATACTTGCGCGAAAATTTGAAAAATTGCCTTGAGAAGCGGCTGGCAACACCAGAAATTGTTGCTACCCAGGTGCAGAAATTCGTCACATTCCAAACGACTACCTAGCAAATCCACTAACCCCGACCGAAGCACTATATATCGAACGAAAGTGGGATATCGATAGCTTCCTCCTGTCTTTCTGCCGCGCCCCTGCCACCACCACGAAGACACTGGTGGCGGATGAACGGCAGCTAAGTGCTTTGATGGTTGCTTGCACCGTAGCATTATCCCTAACCGAACCGCGAAGACCACGGCTGTCAGTCGCCCATCGCATCGCAGTAGGCCGACCGCCACCACTCCACTCTGCAACCAGCCAGCCGAGCCGTATCGATGTCTGACAATCGTCTATGATTATTGCTTTTTCTGTTTTATATATTCATTCCCATAGCGTCCATTTGGATCTGGTCGCGCATCACCGATTCGGTTTCGGGGTCCAAACTCCGATCGACGGTCGTTCCAATCTCAGCGATATCGGGCCCGGTCGGTGATGACGATAATGATGATGACGACCAATGATAATGAATAATGGCGATGATATCCATTAATTCGCCATTATATTTTTATGGTTTCTTCGCTTCTCCGTCGGCGGACTTCTGAACGCTTGAACTGCCGTAGTAATGCAGTGACAGAACACTTCGTGGTCGTGTCTACCGGTACCCTAATAGGTGGATACGATGTATTTTTTATCCATTCGAAAAAACTTTAGTCCACAATTTGGCACGGAGAAGGAAGCGAGAAGGCACAAATGAAAGTAACTAACGAAGCCCCGGAGAGACAGGCAAAACCCGAAACGTTTCGTTCAGTTCAGGGCCCTTTCCGCCCAAGCGTAGTCAGGCGGGCAGGCTGACTGCAGAGTATAATAATAATCAAAAGGAATTAGTCGTAATTATGCACGAACGGGCTTGATTACATACATCAAACTGCGGCAGCCAGGCCAGCTTTTCGGGGCACTCTGGCCGATCTCCGGAGGTGTTTGCTAGTGAGCGACCGAGTAAGCCTCCCCAGAACGGGGCCGATCACGACATGCGTTTTGAAAACGCCATTTCAGACCGCTGCTACTGCTCCCCACAGCCTCCGTGACTGGCCGATTTTCGTCGTCCAGCAGGGCACTCCGCTATATGAGCAACCGAGTATAGCGGGTCTAAAATGTAGCGGCCGGCGGCAGCATGACGTGCAAGATGGAGGTGTCTTGGACAGTGTGAACAACACGATCGCAACGCGGGACCCCTAAAGTGAAACATCTCGTACGTGTCGGTAATAATTGGTCGTTTACATTACCGATCCGACACGGTGAATGCCGAGCCCAATATTTGCCCGATTGTCAGGCGATTTTTGTTGCGCTTTCTGTGGTACGAAGTCAGATCTAGGTCGATAATGGCCAATACTGGTAACGTGCAGGATTTTGCATCTTCTATAGCAATTTTAAGAACTCACACAAATAAATTTAAATCGGAAACGAAGGAAAAAAACTGATAGCTGAAACTTTGATGAAACTCATGGCCAACTATTTCGTTGTCAATTGGAAAGCGGTGTGACGCTCGAAACTTGCTCCCACTGTATATTTTGACCGATGACAAGTTCGTACAAAATGCTGTCAGTTTACAGAATTCGAGTTTCGCGACAAACTTATTTTCCTCTATTGAATTGCAACCATGTGTAATAAAAATTATGATACTTTATCCTACTCGTTCAACATTGTTATAACACATCAGCGACATTCCTTCTCCCGGATCAGCTCTAACAACTGACAAATGGTAATCATAAAATTGAAGACAACTTCACAGCCACCGATGCCGCCTTTGCAGGAAACGGGCATCTATCACCCTGTCAGCGCGAGAGAGAGACATGTGAAATTTAGCATGGTCACGCTAAGAAACTGCGACAACGGGGGTCCCCCGGCATTGAGAGGTTCCCGCGAGCTGGTCGCTCCCTAATGGCCGTCATAAAATTAGTGCTGTAATTCCACATCAGCAATAAAAGTGTTGTTCGGCGAAGACGGACAAAACGACCTACCTACCATCGCTCGGAAGAGCCAACTTGCACATCGATGCTAATGATTTTATTACCCTTCAATGGGCAGACCGAAAAAGGGTTCACCTAAACCGGGGTGGTGGGAGACATCGTCGGTAGCGATCCGTTTGCTACACCGCGCTGATCATCGGTCCTGAGCGATGGTCCCTAGGTGGATGCGGGTACCAAGCGGCGTGCGGGGTAGCAATCAAAGCAATATAATTTCTTTGCCTTTCTTTTCTCTGCTGTTCATTTCATTTCGTTTCGTCTCGACGGGCGGCTTTTTTGTTCGTCTCCTGTTGTTAGCTGACCCGCATCTCAGCCAAACTCGCTCTGCCGCTCTAATTAGCGCCCAAGTTTGAAACGCCGAAGCAGATCGAAAGTGTCGATTTCCAGCAATTAAAGCGTTTTCGAATTCATGCTGCTGAGACGGCTTGTGAGCCCGCCTCGGTTTCTGTCAACAGTAATTGTCAAAACCACGGTTGCGTCTCAGACAACTGTCAAACAGACTCCACAGCGCAGTCATCGACGGAAACATGCTGCTTGGGTTTCTTCGCTGCGCGCAACTCCAATCGCACCGAGTGGTTTTGTTTCGAACCGACACGTGAGCTCCAGTTTATGAATCCGCGTCTGCACTTCGGAATGTGTACCAATAGCGACAAAAACGTGTGCACTTTTTGTCCGGATCTGGCCGTTCGGGTTGCGGCAACAGCAGCAGCAGCATCATCATTTTTTTATTGCTCGTCCCCGGCATAAAAGCGTCCGTCCATGCTGGCTTCTGTTGAAAGCCTGTCTGTCGGTTCAGTGGTACAGTGATGAAGTATGACGACATGATCATCATATTTTCTTCTTTTACTGCCGCTTTTGTTACGGTCGGACCCTTTTTTGCGTCGTTCTCTTAACCTTCAAGTTCATCGCAGTAGGCTTACAGTTATTCGGTACCTTTTGAGGTTCTCCGATGACATGCTTTTCCGGAGCAAAGAATTCGTTGACAGTACGCTGTATAGATCCTTTATATACGTTCGTTGGATGACTAATTACGGTTCATTGTCCTATGGAACAGAAATTTAAACTGCGTGCGGTCTGCCACAAAGCTTGACCACCGTCACATCCTTATCTCGCGGATGCTTTTAAGGGCACCGAAGCATCCCGGGAAAAATGTTCCCCAATGAAACCAAACTAATTTCGTAATTAGCATCTTATCTGCTCTGAGCATTGCATTTTTTTTTTCGTTAAACCAACGGAATGAGCGAGAAAAAACCTTTTAAAGCAATTAAATCCGCTTATCCTAAACATAACGAGCCACTTAAGTGGGGACTCGAGATCGCCCGGTTCTCTCTTCAGTCAGACCTTTATGTCATCGGCGACTAAACGCGCACCTCGTCGTACGACGTACCAGACCGAAACCGAGAAAGAACGAAACAACGCCCGACCGCACCATTAGGAATTGATTATTTCAATCCCATCGGTTTCGGTGTCTTATCTCGCGCATTGGTTCTTCCAAAAAGGAGCTTCACTCGAGAGCAAGAAACGAGTTTGAATTAATTCGAGACCAGCTTATCTTTCCCTCTTCGCCGCAGCACTTCGAAATATTTTTGAATTAAAACACTTGACTCGTCGTCGTTGGCATCAGCCGTGATTCTGTCTCGCGGTATTGATCTTTTGAATTCTCGGCGCAGTCGCTCGGTATCTATAGTGAAGCTTCTCCGTTTAAATTTATTACCATTAAATCGTTATCGGGTAGAGGATTTACATTCCAATTCATTTTCATTAGTGACTAATTTTTAATTGATTTCCGCCGAACGTACTCTGGCGAAGTCAAGATGCCGACAGAGATTAGAATCCATACGCTGGTGAGACTTGCTACTGTCCACGAACGCCGATGACTTCCTAGTGTCCCCTCTCGGTGTTATGTATTCCCTATAAAGAAAGCCGTACTATTTCCCTGATGAGATCTCGATTTCCAGCAAATCGACTCTGAGCATATCGAATCGTCTATTCATCCCAGCCCGCCACCCATCCGAACCGGGCCACCCTGCCCTGTCCCAGTCATGCATACGGAAAGAACACAAAAAGGAGGGCTAAATAAGCTTGAACCGTTGATAATTTTCGAAAAATAAAAATCAGCCTTTGTTCCCTCCGGGACCAGACGTGTTTTTATCTTCCATTTGAGTCCGTTGAGGTTGTTGCTTGAACCCGAGCTCTACACAATTGGATGTTGCTGGAATCGAGACGAAAGGAAAGGTATTGCAATCCTTGGCACCGATGAATGTGCTCTTCACAAATTAGTAAATTGAACAGATTTTTCACCTTTCTGTCGGCAAGACCGACATCCATCTGTCAAAGGATTCTGCCGGGGTACCGGTACCGAATCGGGGGTTGAAGCAAAGAGAAGGAGAGCTCTCTTCCCGTTTCATTATTACGATACGTCGGTTCTTCCCATCCCCTCGATTCCGACTGCTTTTTATTATCTTTCTTTCCTCCCGTAGCTTTATTTTTCTTTTTTTCCTTTCTCGATCGAGAATTATAATACACTAATATATGCTTTCGGTTAAATAACACTCCGACCGCCGCGCCGCGGGCGCACCTTGATGGCTCTGATGCTGCCGTGATGGGCGGGTTGCACGAGAGAAAAGCATTGATGGAGGGTGGGGGAAGGCATGGAGGCGGGTGAGTTAGGTGTAAGCGCTGGCACTATGGAATCGGAAAAACGGCCGCAAAGAAGAATGCTTTTTAATGTGTCTTAATATCCATCTCGGTGAGCGCGGCCGGTGAACGAAAACGTAAAATTAAGTCGATGCCGATGGCAGGAAGCACAAGCGAAACAACCAAGCACGTTCGTTCGGAGGCAGGCCGGTGAGTGGCGGGTACGGCCTCGCGGGGATGCGAGTGTAGTCAGGCAACAACAAAAACAACCACGGGAAAGAAAACAAAAAAAACAGCAATAAGAAAAGCTTCTGTTTTTGTGGGCTCCAGCTTGATCGAGTGCGGAATAGGACCAGGCAGCAATAATGGTTGTCGGTAAATTTTTGGCGAAGGCGAGCGAAAAGTTGGTTCGATGTAAACAAAGAGCTGTCAAAATTCAGTGAAAAGGGCACACTTGGATTGTTCATGTTTGGGTTGATTTCGAACTCGCGCGTATTGCGTCGATTGTTGCCGATCGGACTGACAGCAGTCCCAGTCTCGAAACAGTGTGGGTATGAAAAACAGTGTGGGTATGTTTCCCACTGTAAAAAGTAGCGGGTAGCCAGTACCATGCCGAAACATTCGAAATTTTTTTGGATCAGATTTGGAACTGCTCGACTATTCTGTTTTAAATTTTCCACAATTTGAAATACAAATAGAACACTGTTTCAAATATTTTTCATTAGTATGTGTGACGACTGACGGCAGGAAAAAGCAATATGTGTCATAAGCCGTCATAAGTAAGAAACAATAACAAAATCGAGGAAACAATTGTTCCAACATGCGAAATGACCTTCCTAGAGAGAGGTCGGATACAGCATCACTGGATTACGTAGTACGACTAACAGTTCTAACTAATTTCTCTTAATAATATTTTATTTTAAATATAAACTGTCGAAAATATATATTTGCAGATTTGCTTAATGGACCGTGGTAGTTGATTTTACGCAGTGTGCGACATCTTGAATTAGGTTTAGGTCAGGGATGAATCATTTCATCATTTCTTCACGAGCTTGATATTTTTCGATGGATTGCTTCAATTTTGGCAAGCATTTACTACTATAAAGATCTGCATCGACCCCTTTGGCTTAGTTTGGCTGCTTTGGGGTCATTCTATCTACCTCCTTTCGAGTTGTCGTTTCCGTCCAAGTCGTCATCGGCACTATTTTCTTGCCGTGCACGGTCAGATGTTATAATTTTTTTTATTATATTCTTACGAGTCGCTGTTTTTTGTTTCTATATTGGTGCTGCTGGATGTTGGTTCGGAGATACTAGGCGCAATCGCTAATGCCGGTTGATTTGTTCGTTGTTGGATTAGTATTTGAACAGTAAACCCGATCCGCAGTCATTCATTTAGACCAACCACGACTCGCCGTCAGCGGCGCTGGCTATACGATCAGGCGGACTGGGTAGCCTACGAAGAGGCAGTCTCGGACTTTCTCGCGCCAGGCCGCGAATTCAAGCCGCCGAGCGCAGTATTCCTCGTACAAGTGGCAAACCTCCACCCCGAGCCACCCACTGGTGGAACCCGGAGGTTGGAGGAGAGTTAACGCTCTCAGCGGGAAAAGAAGGCAAGTCGGCTTCTCCCTCGAAGTCAACGGAACCACAACAGTCGAACCCCGAGTAATTGCCAAAGAACTCGGCAAACACTTCAGTTCGTTATCCTCTGACGCTACCCTCCCTCCAACCTTTTTAGCACGATGCAGTAGACTCGGAAGAGCGTCCATATCCTTCCCTCCGGACTCAGAACAAGACTTCAACAAAGCGTTCTCTGGGATAGAATTAACAGCGGCACTCGCTACCGCCCACGGCAACTCCGCCGGACTAGATGATGTCGGCTACCCTATGCTGCAGCATGCTCCACCCGAGGCTAGAAGAGTGCTATTGGAATGTTTGAACCGCATCTGGAATGGTCAACCCATCCCATCTTCTTGGAAAACGGCCCTTGTAATCCCCATACCAAAGAAGAGTAACACGCCTCGTACGGCGAAAGACTTCCGGCCGATTAGCCTGCTCCCCTGCGTAGCAAAAACTATGGAGCGGATGGTCAACAAACGGCTTATGACCTACCTCGAAAAAAAACTCCCATCTTGACCAGCGCCAATTCGCATTTCGAAAGGGTGGAGGGACTGGAGCCCACCTCGGATCATTTGGAGAAATTCTCCGGCAGGCTCTGACGGACGACCTGCATGCCGACATAGCTATATTGGACATCGCCAAGGCCTACAACACAGTCTACCGCGAGGGGGTTCTCCAGCAACTAGCTAATTGGGGAGTCACCGGTAACCTTGGAAACTGCATCAAGGACTACCTCAACAATCATGTCTTCCGAACGTATGTGGAAGAAAACGGTATCCCACAGGGATCCGTCCTCGCCGTCACTTTATTCCTCGTCAACATGAACTCTCTCTTTGCATCTCTACCGGGTGGAGTTTGTTTTCGTCTACGCCGACGACATCATAATCGTCGTAGTGGGAGGATCGACCGCTCGAGTGCGGATAAAGCTTCAAGCCGCAGTAAACGCCATCGGAAAATGGGCTGAAACAGTGGTGTTCAACATAGCCGCCGCCAAATGCTCAGTATCACACTGTTGCAATTCCTATCATCTAGCCAATGGTAGACCGGTCAAGCTCAGAAATACACTTATCCCTTTCCGCAGAGAACCAAAAATACTCGATATCACGCTGGACCGCCGTTTAACTTTCGTATCGCACTTCGAGACTGTCAAATGAGACTGTGAAAGCAGGAAACGCCTCATTCGAACCATCAGTGCCCGGCATCCGACATGGAACAGGAGAACTGCTCTGAACGTCAGCAGTGCGCTCGTCAACAGCAAAATATTCTACGGTATTGAAATAACCAGCCACAATATTGAAGGGCTTATGAGGATCCTTGCTCCCCTGTACAACGGAACGACAGCCCTTTCGGTGGGCAGCCGCTAGCATCATACTCAGGCGCGCTCTAGGATTTCTCGAAAGGATCTCCGGTGGCTCTTGTTCCCTCCTGAAAACGGCTCAAAATATATTCCTGGAATACACCGGCACAAACCTCCCAGAAATAGCTCGTCTCCACAGGACCCGGGACCGTCCCTGGTACACGAGAAGTCCGAACACCAACACCAACCTATCCAGGTCACTGGGAGCAGGCCCTCCCCCCGAGGTCGCTCAGGCCAAATTTCTAGAGCTGATGAACCAACGATTCCCGAACCACGTCCGGATCTACACTGACGCTTCTAAGCTGCAAGGAAAAGTTGGAGTTGGCGTCTGCGGAATAGGAACTGGTCTAGCCTACCGCCTTCGCACCACCTGCGATTCATTGACTACTATATGCTGGGTACCCGGTCACTGCGGGATCCGCGGGAATGAGGAAGCCGACTCATTGGCAGCTTGTGGTAGACAGGTCCGAAGATTGCTGACCAAATTAGTCCCATCGACGGATATCATCTTCTACTTCAAAGCAGAAACCATGGCTCACTTTATTAACCACTGGAGAAGCCAACCCGACCACCTCCAAAGAATCAAGGGAGGACCGGAACGATGGATCGACCGGAGTAACAGACTCGAACAGAGAGCCCTCTCCCGCCTACGAGTGGGGCACACCAAAATAACTCACGCACATACGATCACTTGAACTGACCCCCCCCCCCCCCCCCGTCCGCCAGGTATGCCAAACCAGACTCACCGTAGAACATCTTCTGGTAGATTGCCTAGAATTTCAAAACCTCCGAAACCTTCATCAACTACCGTCTTCAATCCGAGGCATTGTGGCCAACGACCCGTCAAGCGAGGAGACAACTATCTCGTTCTTGAGAGACGCCGAGCTGCTCGAGAAATTGTAGGTACTTCCACGGACTGTTCGCCTCATCCGCTCTGCAGTATTCCAAAATCCAAAGCACGCCAGCGACCCAGAACGAACAACCATTAGAATATCGCCAATGAAATTCACAATGAAATGTAATAATATGTATGCACTTTATTATCTTCTCGGGTGAATGACCAAGTAGGTTAAAGCCCGTAATAAACAACCAACCATCATTCATTTAGCAACCGCTTGTGGTTTGGCATAAGATGACTGCCTGTCGTAATAGATGAAATTTCCTTAGTAACGTCTACGCAAGGTTTTCCATGCTGTAGCAGCTGATCACAGAATTGGTACAGAGGAAGGCGTCATCAATGTTCTCTGATTCTCTGGAATTGGATGGTCAGGTAGGATGGGATAGTGTTTCGGAACTAGACTTAAAGGGGTATTAGATAGTCGTTAACAGAGTTTACAATTTTCCCAATCGTGAACAGAATAAGACGATATTTCACCTACTTTGACCAGCAATAAAAAAGCAAACATACGATGGAACATTGTTTGCTCTCCAACTTTTCTCGACAAGACAGCATTGGATCTCATTTTTTCGCGGTATAATATGAGATGATATTTTCGCGCCTAATGTAAAACTGCCGAATAACTAATGGTTTCGCAAAAAATCACAAAAATGAGTAGATACAGATCCTTAGAATGGAAATACTGCAATAATGTGGGGAAATAAATTCTGTAATGTAATATTTAATGGTTTTTCTTGAACTTAATTTATCATGAGGTTCGAAGCTGCGAAATTATCACGCTTCCATACTGCATTGCCAGCAAATTCTCGCAATTTCTAGAAAGGTGAAAAGTTGGGTCCGTGCCTACTAAGGATGAAAAAGCTGTTCGATAAACTGCTTGTCGTGAAAATGAGCGAATATTTTAACCTCTGGTCGTTAACTATCTAGTTGTCACGTCATTAGTTACACTTAGGCGACCTCCTGCAGGTCTACGGACCGATTAACTCCAAGCTTCTCTACACGTTTTAAGTCTATAGCAATTTCCGAATTCCACCAAAGGATTCCTCTAAAAGCACACATAACTCAACGCGAAGAAGCCTCTCGGTATGCTGCTACTATGAGTGACTTCAGTTTATCCACGACGTCTCTTGGAGATTCATTTGTTAGAAATACCCATAGAACCTAGTCGCCAAGCCGTTTTCGTAGTGGTTCCAGTTCGTAAATTTGGGACTACAATATGTGACAATATCTAGCGAGACGTTCGAATGATCAAAGATGATCATAATCAAACTCGTTCGGTAAGAGCCTTTTAGCCAACTCTTGCGTAATACTGTCAGAGTAGAAAGTTACATCTAACACTCCTTACCAGCCAGATCGTGCAAATGCTAGGCGATTGTCTACATTGAGAATAAGCAATTTTACGCTGCTTAAGTATTTCATCGATTCAGTGCCTCTCTGAGATACAACTAGAAAAAAATGGCGCATCCCGCATTGGATAAAGGGGGTGTAACCATCATTTGAATCCCACGTTTTGCCGAGGACAAAAACGTCCGCTGTGTCAGATATTTGCTTGATCAATGACACTCCGTGCGTGTCTGGCATATTTTAGTCCCTCTAGCCATTTAGTACTGGGCACAAAGAAACAACCTGACTTAGGGGCTCCTGCTTTCACTTTCAGATATACTTGGTTTTGGCCGGAGTAAAATAATGGTTTTGAATGTTCTTTCAATCTTTCCTAAAAGTATGAAAGTTGCGTCGTTAAAAAGGCTATGTTTAACGAACAATAAAACTAGAATGTATTCTTATAGTAATAATAACTTCTAAGAAATCGATGCTTCAAAATCATCCAATGCATGTCTTTTCTTGGACCAACGTTGGCCGACGTTTAACAGAGCGCTCAATAGGCGTTCATTTTTGAACCTATGTAGGAACATTTTAAAACTATTTCTGGGCTTTTCAGTGGGTTGTGCCAGAAACGATTACAGGTATGATCAGCCTTTTGTCAATGCGTGTCATCTATGTAATCATTATTTCAATGTTCAATTGACTTTTATCTGTTTCGTGATTTCATAAAACGACTGTTGTACAATACCCTCTGAAGTTAACGACAGTACCACTGGTAGTTTAAAAGTATTGATAGCGTATTTCTAGAATTAATTGCAGTGAAACGTAGATTTGTATCATCGGGATGTTTGTAATCTAGTGCTGCAACAGGTGTGGAGGTTTTATGGCTGTTGGAGAGCGAGATTGGGACGATCTAAGCTCTTACGGGCTCTCTCTGCCTCTCAAATAAAACAATTAAGAACCATGTTTTGCGTCTCACTAAACGAATCTGAGATTGAAACGCTGAATTATTCGTAAATGAATGATGCAACAATGCAAACATTGCTAATGTATATGATGCGCTCATATTCAAAGGATGATACAAACTTTTTTAGAAGTCCTTCACAGATTTCAATTATTTGATAAAACTCGGACGCTCTATGAATCTAGAAACATTAAATTTAGAAACAATTGCCAACATTTCTGTTCCAGTTAGGTACTCAAGCAATTTAGTGTACTTGGGAAAACGCGATTTCATCCATCCTATATGTAAAAAAAATTAATTTGACCTGCTGGAAAACCTATCAAAAATGCTGTCAGTTTTGGCCGACACGATTCGCTCTATATCGGCCCGACATTGGAAATTTTTACTTTGTTATTAAGATAATGTAAAATGACAGCTTACATTCCGCTTCCAAAAATATAAACATTAATAGAATGTCTCACGTTAATATTAAACGACGACAGCGGAGTATCTGTATCTGTGATTCTTTTCACAGCTGTCAAATCCGTTGCATTATTTTTCTTTCTATTCAATGAAAATGGAGGGGACGGAAACATTATCCATTAGACAGAAATAGTAGGCGATGCTTTAATAGAATGACAATTCAATGAAAAATTCAAAAGCATAAATTCACTAGTAATTCTCATCTGAGCTTTCGACAAAAAAAAACTGCTGACTATATTCCCCGTAAAAGGACTCCCACGGAACATCCGCCCTCGGTTCGTATCTCAGATTCGCATCCATATCCAGCCGACCACCAAATGTTGCTAATTACAGAGCGGCCAGCTACCAGCTCAAATCCAATTGAATTCCGGGCTTTCATTATCGACTGCCGAGAGCCCAGCAGCAATTAAGTACTCTTCGGAAATATGCTTGCGCAACCTGTTGCAATCTTGATTCTAATATTTATCTCAATTTTGCCAGGAGGAGAACCTCGATCAGGGGCATCATTCGTGGTGCAGGGGGTAGTAATGAAATCGATCTCGCTGATCCGCGAGCGGTGAGAATTATATCCGCCATTAAACTGCCGGGATTAAAGCAAATAATCAAAATTTACACAGAGAGCACGTCAGCCAGGCCAGGCCAGCCAGCCATCCTCGTACAGCCGGCAGCTTAATTTAATAACATAAACTACACACTCTTTCATGCGCACCGTCATACGACCCCACGCCGCCGGAGAGCAGTAAGCAATTCAACATACAGCAAAAAATAGGGGGCTGTGTGTAATGGCGGTGGCATGGCAGCGGCAGCAGCAGCAGGAGAGGAACATGTTTCTGGCTTTGATCTCTGCCGACTCTTTCAACCGACACAAAACCGTTCCGGCGGCTGCAGCTCTGGCGGCGATCATTCTCACTCGCAGCCGGACGGACTCCCAAATGTATGGCGGCGGATGGATCGAAAGATAAATAATCGAAATTAGCTTTAATAGTTTGGCGTTAAGTTATGAAAATTGAATTAAATTTTCAAAGGAATCGCTGATACTAAGGAAATGGAGTACGGGCGAGGTTGGGCGATGATCGGGGAGGGGGCGATCGTGTGTAATTGCCGAAATTACTTGAAATCCTATCAATGAGCGGGGGAAGGAAAGACCAAAGAGGATCGCAAAAAACATTTGTAAAAATTAAACCATCCTGTCATATTTAAATCAAATTAAGATTTACATGCCAGTTTTTGATTAATTATAGAGCTTTAGCTGGTTTGTCCTGTTGGTCAGGACTGGCAAAAAAATCTGCCGTAGGAAGCGAATGGAAAAGGGGGAGGATAATGGATGCGCGCATACACAGACCGCCGAGTCCAGGCGAAGCCAGCAATAAAACCGAGAAAGAGGGGAGAAGCGTATGAAAAAAGGAACGAGAAAAAGATCAAAGTCGGCTTTCTGAGTACACCTCGTCCGCGTCCTCACGCTGCTACCACGTACCTCGCTCGTCGACAGCTTACACAGCCTGGGGCGAATAGGTATCACATAGCCAGTCTCTCCTCACGGTTTCCAACGGAACCCGTCCCCCCATAAGCAACTCTCAGACTCAGACAAGATGCCTGCCTGCCTGCCTGCAAAACACTACCGTCATCGTCATCAGCGCCGATTCGCATCACATCGCCCCGGCTATCCGCAATCGACAGCCGAGGATCGAGCTGCCGATTCCCTCATACACGGGACAGGACGGTTGGTTATTATAGCGCAGCCAAGCCGAGAGACTCGGGCAGAATTTGTTGCCCGGTCGGGTTACGAAACGATGCGCAAATTCAACGGTGCGCAACTAACCTTGGCTCTGCTTGTGATCGAGCGGACACAGGCCTGACGAAGAGACGCCTGCAGTGTTCATGGATGGGAATTCCGGTCGGTTTGCAATGGATCGGAACCAAAGATCTGGTACTGATTCGTTTGGCGAATAGTCCGCCCTCCTGTCGCTTCCTGGCAGGTGACCGAAATTGCTCCGGCTGCTGCTGCATGATCATCGAACAGGCAAGTTTCTCATTAGGCACGCTGCTCAAGAGGACCCGTAAAGACTCACGCTGGCAGCTGGAGAAAGTACTCCTTCAGAAGCGTCCCGGCTAGATCACGGGATTTTTTCCTCTCGAGATGCCATGTTTGTTTAGGACATTTTTCGACGATTCTCAAGTGTCTAATTCTTGGGAAAAGTGGCAACCTTCGCACTTAAACAACACTGGTTGGTGTTAAGTGCTGGCAAATAGACGCGAGTGTTGTAATGTTCGAGTTTCTTTGTTTGCTAGTGCATTCTTTGGATGTTTTAAATTATTCTAGCTGATTTTCAATATGCTGTCAAATGCTGTCAGTAGTTTCCACATGACCTATCATCGAGCAAACCATTGAATGCTTAAGCATGAACTTACCTCAAGCTCGAGCAACAACAAAAAAACACTCGAGGATGTCGGCTTCCGTCGTTTAATCTTTGCTCGAATGCCGACAATCGGCCAAGACTCCGGCTCAGGTCGAGATTAAATGTCAATAATCGCTTCATTCATGTGTAATGAGCAAAACGAGATGAAAAGCGTATCGATTACCTTCGCCTTCCATCGTCTGTTCGACGAAATCCCCTTCCCAGCCGAGCGGGAGTTGAAAGGAATTAGAATATCGATCCGGCTTATACCTGCCCAGCCAAGCTTCGATTAACAATTTAGGGATTAACCGTCATCATCATCTGCTCTGCACCATCTCTTCTACTTTACGTTCCTCCCCGAACCGAACTAGTCCGGTGTCGGCTTCTCCGTCCATCCACATTTTTTGTTGTAGTTCGCTCATCTGGCCCGATCCCCTCCGTTCGATCGTCTTTCCCATGGCCTGCTGGCTGCCGGGCCGAACGAACGAAACGGCACAAATATAAATCAAGTTGTAGAAGATCGGTTCGCTTTGGCTTCATTTCATCAAAGCAGGCTGATGGTAGTTTTTGTTGCTGTCTGCTGGCTTACTTTGCACTACCCTCACTATATAGCAGCGCAAGTCAATCCCGCACTCGACTCGGCTACTCGAGTGCAGCAACGGCAGCAGCAAAGTGAAGCGTACGGATTATCCGTCATCCGAAAGCGGTTCGTCTTTTTTTTTTTCTGTGGTTGCTGCGGGAATGGCTCTTCAGACCTTTTTTTTTTGGTTACTTTATCGAAATATCGCCGCCTTGTGTGGGCTGACGCGCATTCACGTAATTAATGTTGGTTTTTTTGCCCATGTCTGCCCGACTCATGATTGCCTGATTTCACCACCTTCGGAGGCGAGAAATTCGATGTGAAAGTTCAAATGGGTTGGATTTGAAAGGAGGCAAGCTACGCGGTCGATTCCACCGAAGTAGATAAACCATTCTTTTGGGTAAGCAAATTCGCGTGTTTCAATGAAACATTCCTGTTGAGAAACTTGTCCACAGAGTTATCCAGCTGCGTTGAAATTGAGTTTTCGTATTTGAGTTTGGAGGCAAACAATCCGCTTCATAGCCTTGTCCGAATTTAAGCGTCAAAGTCACCATGGTTACGCAGAACGTACAATAAATAGTTCAACAAAAGACGTTTGACGTCTGACTTTTTTTACAGGGTCGTTACACAATTGACAACAAAACTGACAGCATTATCCCGCACTTATTTTCGTATGGTTAGATACCAACCAAAAAGTGACATCTCGATTAAAAATAACCGATTCGGCATGTGAACCCAGGAATGCTGTCAGTTAAGAGAAGCCACAACTCGCCCTCATCGATTGCATTCTAAAACCATCGATCATTAATTACTTCATTCCACCGGTAGCAGTAAACCAACATTGTGAACGAGAGACAGAGAGAGAGACAGAGAGGGTCCCCATGGGACGCCCTACAAGACACCGCGTCCGGTCATAATTGGAAGGCACAAGTCGGTGTGTCTCCGTACTTGGCAGTACTGCAGCAGCATTTCAACGGAGTGAATTAGAATGCAATTAAAATGACAAGCCGTGAAAAGCGGTGTGCGCCGTAAGCCGCCGATGTGAGCGACGATTCCGCATGGTTCACTTATAAGGGCATCGCTGCAGCATCCCTCGTTCGCATGAGGCTATCTCCTAGGAGACATCTTCGTGACGGTCGCGGTACTTTCAATTACGGCAGTTGGTTTTCGCACGATGTGCGATCGTAGTTCCTCGCTCTTGGTGTGTGGCATATTCTGACAGGTCGATCGAGACCAAAGGGAACCACCGTTTTATCGCGGAACGGAGCGTGACTGGACTGTTAGCATTATCTGAAGGAATGTTTGACCTGAGTGCTCATCCAATTGGCGTGTGCTGTCCGCATGGAACCAGATCGATAAATCATGTCCACCTGACAAATCTCGGAAGCGATCTTTTTGATGAATCTGTAGTCCCCCACCGTGAGTCACATCGCATGAAGGTGCTAAAAGCATTTTAACTCTATTCACAAACGGAATAAAAACGAGTTCAAAGAAAAAGCCGCTCCGGACAGCCAATCTTATCAACACCTCTTCTTGAGCGCAGTATGGCGCGGAGTGCCGAGGGGAGCATAAATCAAACAAACAACAATCGAAAAAAATTCACTTAGCCAGACACGCTCACTTGTCGTTACGGCGAGGAAGAAGAAAGTGGATCAATTAGAACCATTATGACCAAATTCGGTGTCTTCGTGACGGTTGCCGGAATTTCTTGGGCTAAGAGAAAGCCCGTCGACCCATGTCTGTTGTTGGTTCATTATGGTTCGCAAATGGAAGTATAATTGTTTAATTAAATATCAATTATCAGCGATGGACGCGACGCAAGTGCGAAATTGGAACCTGATTTTGCAATTATCGGAAGAAGCGAACGCTGGTCAATGAGGACAGTCAACCGTGGTGACCGCAGAGGGAATCTATGCTCCCCCTGCGCTACTTTGTCGGCACCTTTTGCCGGTGTATGAAAATATATATAAAAGCCTATATAGATAAGATAGCTATATACAAATTTATGACCGCAAACACATTTCATGTCTGATAAGGTTCTAGTTTTTTTTTCGTTGCCTTCTCGCGCCGATGTAAGCCTTCTGCCAGGAGGTACCTTGCCATGGCCTTGTATCTCGTCCCTTACTCTCCTCACGGGCAGAGTTAGTAATCATCCTCTGTCTGAAATGTGTATATCTCAAGCAAAAACCATCGGCCGTGTCTCGTTCATTCTGTCCTTTGAGAGCTGTCTCCAAACTCCCGAAAAACGAACTGGCTCACGAATGGCGGCCATCAAAACTCGCCTCAATGCTACAGAGTTGAACTGACTGGCGGAATTTCCTACCCGCCGTAGAATGAAATAATACTTTAAAAGCAATTCGCTGCTATTCTTCCCTTTGCGAGAAGATAGCCGCCACCAGTGCCGCCCCGGACGTCTCCCATCATCATCTATCTATACCCGTAATCGGAATGGCGCAAAAGGTGAAGAATGGTCGAGCGAACGTACGAAGGAAAAAAAAGATAAATATATGGAAGAAACACGTACCGCAAGCGAGCGCGGCTCTCTAAAGTCGGAAAGATACGAAGAAGGGTACTGAAAAGCAACAGACACACCGCAGAGAATGCCGGGCTGAAAAACAACCGCCCCGACCGACAGATTCCCTCGGTGGACGGTGGACAAAAGAGGAGGAAAGACCAGTCGAACGCTTTTCGAACAATACGCATTTTATTCTGTATTCAGCTGTCAAACTTGGGATCCGATTTCTGAGCCAATCAGATTTTAAGTTAAATTTGACCATCTTTTGCCGATTTACTCCCATAGTGACACCATTAGCGCAGCTACAACCGGTTTCAGCGCATCAAATTGTATGATGTGTTATGCCTCGTTCGTTTTTCCTCACAACACACTCCCGTGTGTTGTTGTGTTCCTAAGAGCCATTGCGAGATAAACCTTACAGCCTAATGTAAGAACTCTTCCAACTGATAACAATTTCATTACCTCCCGTAGAACAAATTTTTACTCACCAGCAACTCTGCATCCCGTTGTGATCGAACGACATCCAGCTCTCCGGGTTCACCGGATGAGGACGAATTTCCGGAACCGTTGGTCACCGTCATCGGTGCCGAAGCGACTGTCATGTTGTACACCAGATTCTGACAGGCAGAAACCGTAATTAGTTCACACTTGAGCTCTTCAACGGCTCGCACCGAATCAATCACCAAAACTGACAGCAATAATCCCAGTAGGTTAAATAACTTGGCTGCCATGGTTGTGCTGTTAGTTTACTACTTCCGTCAAAAGTGCAAAAACATTCGCCTAATCGCACTGCTGGTTACAGCGATCTTACACACATAATTCACCGCCGATATAGGATGTTTATCCTAGCTTTCTACCACCACTGTTTAGGGTTCTTTCGAGAATACGAACAGCCTTGATTGTTGTGAAAATCTACCCCTCCTTTACGTTAATTGCTATTCACCACTTTAGTCCTTCGATTGTGGCTGCAAACTCCCGAAAAAATTCCCGACCACCTTGTGGTTCGAACTCATCAACTGTGCAGTAGAAACTTTTTCCTCGCTAGCGATATAAAAACACATCCACACTCGGCAACCGTCTCTCAATAACTGAACAACTGAAAGCTGCCGCCGACTGATCCGGAGCGCAAAAGTGCCTGGCCGAAGCGATTGAAGTTGGCCGCTGTCGTTGTTTCGTTTCCGCCACCGTAGCGCACACTCGCACAGCCCCAGCCCCGTACACGCCACTGCTGCACGCGTATTTTGTGTTGTGTGCCTTCTTCTCTGCCAGCCTGCCTGCTTGCCTTATTGATGGTGTGCCGAAGTCGGAGCGTACATACTCTACTCTACTACTCCCCGTGTTTCGCTTTTATGTTCGCCTTTCTCGCATGCTGTTGCTTTTTCGTATAGGTTTCGATCACCAGCAGCATGCAGACCAACAGACTGGCACTAGCCAGCCATCATCATCCAAGCTGACTGCGATTCGATGTTGGGTGATTTTCACTTACATATACACAGCGGGGGGTAGTAGAATGTGTGGCAAAGTTCACACGCACACTCGTGCGGTGGTAGGACGCCCGTAGACGTGTTGCTGGTTGACCGATGATTATGATGGGTTATACGGCTTATGGTCAATGTTTTCCTGAGCATAATTTTGAATTTCGTTTTTGAAAAAGCACTTAAATTTTTTAACAAAAATTATATGCATATCTCAGAGAATAAGCTTCCATTTTCGAAAAAAATATGTTTAGAATACTTCTGTAAACATTTGAACAAATATCCATTAAATCACTAGCGCCACCATACCACCATATCCTAAACTAGGTTGGCCATTTGAAAACCTCTATGTGTTCAGCTGTCAATTCAGTCAAACTCAGTAGTTCATTTAGTGTTGATATGCCACTTATTTTCGAATAGAACAGACTAACTTTCCTACAGTTTTATCGTTTGAGATGGACATCTGTTCTCTGTGTGCGTGTTGTGGTTACTTTTACTTTGGAATTTAAACATTGAGTTTTAACACTGTCATAGTCGATCTTGATAGGCTCCTTTAAATAAATACGTTGGAGGCAGTATCACAGAATAATCTAGAATAGAAAAAATACTAATAATAATAAATGGAAAAAAATCCTAAAAACAATAGAGGAGATAGCCTTAATTCGCTAATCGGACACTTTTTAACTGATCCGCTTTTTAGTTGAACCTCTGCTGGACTATTGTCCAACTAAAAAGCATACGAATGCCAAAATCTCGTATCAAATTCACTTTGACAATCAATCTGACAATAATTAGAGATGTGAACAGATACATTTACACTACTAACATCTCCTGTGGAAAGTTTTTGGTATCTATCAGTCGGTACAACTATCGAATCATGTTCGTTAGTTGCACAGAGACTGTGGCCCAACTAGCGAATCACAACTGTAATTGAATTCCATCCATCAGCGCATTTTTACACTATTTTCTTGGCGTATGGTGAGCCGCATATAACAAAATTCTTATTTTGCCTATAGAGGTATTTTAACAGAATTTAAATGTACAGCAGAGATGGCCTCACTGGTTTTCAGCTCAATCCGGACACCAACACGATCAAGTGTTGCTAAACAACACAGTAAAACTTCGGCGGCTCTGATGGTGTGCCATGCACTGTTAATCGTTCAGTATAAATACAGAGCGCCAAATATCGGGAAGGGCAGAGAATGAAGAATAAGCATCCATACGAGAATGTAAACAAAAATAATTGCGCATATGAAAGAAAAAAATACCGGAATGCAAGACCGATAGCGAAAGCATAAAAACAATCTCCTCGCCGAACAGGATCGGCAATCCGACTGATTGTGGTTTTCATACAAAATAAAAACAGCCAGGAAAAGTTCAAACTAGTCTGGTAATAACTTACGATTAGAAGAAAACTTTTTCATAAATTATTTAGAAGAGAATTCTAGATTTTTCACAACGCGGAATAAAGACAGTTTCGCAGTCTATCCAATCATCTTGGGATTAAACAGGATTCCCCGCCTGGATGCAAATCTTGATCTCCGGCTCAAGCGCAAACAATTACTGATTCTGGTTGAATTTCGCCCTAAAACTGGTTCAGCTGGAATCAGTCGAAATACCGCCGACATAATGAAATGTGTATTTCGAAATGAGTCCCAATTACACACCAACAAGCGGTACAAATGGAAGTCATCCATCGTTTGCACACCTGTTGAATACTACCCACTGAGAGCCCCAAAATTGCTTCAAAATCGTTCAACACGGGCCCAACGACGGATATCTATTGAACGATTATTTGGACATCGTCCAACGTCGGTCTAACGCACGTCTTTCATTGGACAATTTTGAAACCAACCGTTCTTAGGGGGTAACCGCTTACCTTCACTGCCTGCTCTGATCTAAAAAAAATGTTTCGAAATCGTTCAACACAGGTCCAACGAAGGGCTTGGATGTCGTCAAACGTTGGCCCAACAAACGTCCTTCATTGGACAATTTTGAAAACAACCGTTCTTAGGGGCTGGAGCCTATTATTTTTGATTCCTCCCCCTAATCGACCAATGAAGGTCGTCCGTTGGACCAACGTTGGACGACGTCCAAAAACCGTGCAACAGGACGTCCACCGTTGGACCTGTGTAGAGCGCTTTTGAAACAATTTTTTGGGCTTCTCAGTGGGCTGCCAGAACTTTTGAGCGAATACTGTCAGATCAATTCAGCTCCCTAAGGAAAGGATGTCTCATGGGCGGCATCCAACATATCGTTCAACACGCTCGTCTGTTCGCATTAGCAAATGTTTCTATATGATTGCCAATATCAGCATCACGTTCCGAGTGGGTATAATTGGTGAAATTCTACCATCATTCCGGTTGAATTGGACAATGGTATAAAATTGCACCATGCTGTTATTAACGATTCTGCCGTGATTTTTTGTTGTACTTTTGTTCATTGTTCCTTTTTTTTGGTATAAGTGACCTGCTCATGTCTGTTGCAAATATCGTCATCCGATTCCAATGACTTACGTCTCTTTAAAACCACCTTCGAAGGGTTTCTTATCCTTCTTGGAACTATTCGTTCCTATTTACTAGTTGGTGCTGAGAATTTCCTGGTGGCGGAATTTCTCCCGATACCGACGCCAACTTTCGTGAGCCTTTTTGCTGTAAGTCACTCTGACAGAGAGATTATCGACAATGAAATTTGTCCAGATAAAGATACTCCGTTTACTTCCAATTACGTGTTGTTCACTCGTTGTTTTTCCTTCTTAGCTTCTGTTGCTAGCACGCTGACCGAACTTTGCTAATCACAACCATTGCTAGTTAATATCAAGATTTGTTGAGAAGTGAACCGATCCAGATATACTGACCACCTTGACTGTTTAAAACTACCCTCGCAATGTTTCTTCAACGTCTCATTTCTAGAGTGGCTAAACTCTAGTGACATTTTAGGGATTATTCATAAACCATGAAGACCGCTGATATAAGTACTTTTTATGTGGTGCTACCATGTAGTTTTTGTAGCAAAACGACCATTTTACTGAAAAGGCTTGCCTTTACATTACGAATTGTTCAACATTTACCTGTTGAACATAATCAGCTAGACATTGTATGAAGAACCAAAAAGGAGGGAGTTGTCCGCAAGACATTTTATTTACTCAATAGTAATCAGTCCATTCATACTGGACCACTGGAGTAATCGAGAATCTCCCGCCAATGAGTAGATTCCATGTGTCAATCACAACGAAAACCATCTTAGTGTAGCACCTTCCCAATATGTGAGAGGAAGATACTGCCCTTCGTTCACGAAATGTTAGCAACAGACAATTGTCATTTCCACTGTCCCTATCCAAATCGTTTTAGTCGGATGCCCTGATAGTCCCTCCCGGCTCCCACACATTGCTGTTAACGGTAAATGCAATATGATATGGTTTGGAAATGTAGACTTCGATGACAATGATACCTAAATTACATCCTCTGTAGTGTTCGAGAATCTTATGATACGTCGTCGCAATTACAGCCGTCGTCGTAGTTTAGAGTAAAGAAGTTTCAAATCATTCTTGACAACAAGGACTGGGAATCCAGTTTCCTAACCTCCTTTCCATTGCGTAATTTCTAACCTAATCGGTCATTCACCGCTAATGCATATATCCTGTTAATTGTTGGAAGAAAAAGTAACCGGTTGACACTGTGTCATCCTCATCATCTTTAAGACACAATCTGAAATGATAAAGAAATTATACATCACTTTAGAAAAAAAATAAAAATTTTTAACGATCAACCGAAGCTGTCTACCGATTCTTAGTAGAAACGCCAGTGATGTGACCATCATAAGCACGTCAGAAAATCTTAAAATCGGAATTTAAAAATAAATACAGCGAAACTGCTGGCTGAAGTATTGTTGTGTGTGTGTTAACCATCCCAACTCCCACTGACTGGCAGCGGTTTACAGAAAAAGATGTTTCCATGTATTTATACATGAAAATCACTTAGTTCTAGGATTTGGGTAGGTGTTAGCTCGATTGAATAATAATGACTCATTTCGTATACAGAACAAACCGTTTTTCGAAGCCATCATTCCACCAACCAGCCCCGCCCTAATATAATGTTTGCATCAAATGGATTTGAGCATTATAAAAAAGGCTTTCGATTCCTTGCGGAAGGTATGAAATCGATGCTTATTTAGTGTATTTATTTGATTTTTATATATAAATATGTAATATTGGATGGATCTTACCAGATTGTTTGTCACTTTTCTCATTCCTTTTATGTTGTCTTCTTTTTTACGAGTGCTCTCTACGGCTATACATTTGTTTCCTCAAATATTTGGTTTAGAACTAGAACAATGTTTTCCGTGTTAAGCAGAGAATGATTTTTTTTGTAATATTTTGCAATATCCGACAATCTGAAACGATAATGGAATAAATAATTTCGTTGCACATTAATATTCCATCTATCAATCAATTGAGGTCGTTTGCCGATTTCTAGCCGAGATGCTAATGAACTGACCATCAAGAACACGTCAAACAACCACAATTGTCTCCTTTCGACACTAGTTTGGCCTTACCGAGCCGTAACGCGGGTGGCGTCGTGAAAGCTGTCAAATAGGAGTTGAGAACTGCTTGAATCAACGGAACGCGTTTCCTGACATGCGTGGAGAGTTGCAAATAATTTAACATATCAAGAAAATATTTAATTTGTTCCTCAACGAAGCCACCAAGTACCATTCATCAATGATGGTATTTCCATAAGCTACGATGTATTAAATAAACACCTAAACACTTCATATTGATTTACAAAAAATCATCAAGTAAATCTGTCTTAGTTTTGGAGTTTTCCTGGATATCTATTTTGACCTTGGATCTAGTTTGGCGCTAATTTTCTTCTTTTGGAGAAATTGTTGCATAATTAAAGAATTGCCTCTATATTAACGAGACCGGACAATCGGAAATGTCACAGGTTTGCTTGAAATCTGTCGGGGTCTCTTATACGGTGTAAGTAGCGGTTTGCCCACTACTCGGGTTCTGATTGCCCGGCGGACCTTTCTTTTCGCACATAAACAAAAAAAAGGTAAACAAACAAAATAAATTAGCAAATTTACCGACTTTTATTTCCTCTGCTGTACTGGATCCCGCTGATCTGCTACTACTGTTGGCGGGAATGCGGGTGGTATCTTTCGATCAGCCGGGTCAACAACGGCCACGTTCTCCTTCGGTCGTATCTTAGACTGCTCCAGCAGCAGTCCTTGTCTATTAGCTAGGGAGGTGAGCTGGGCTCATTTGTTGGAACCTCCCTAGCGACGGTGGTGACGAACCACCGGATTTTTTGTTCCCCACAAAGAATCCCGGAAGACACCGCAGTGTTCTTCCCAGGGAGAGCCGCTGTCAGCCCTGATTCACCCTCCTTGGCTATTAGGTGGGAAGGAGAGCAACGCTCGTTCGGCTTATCCTTCCCAGCGAGGGCGGTTTGGTGTGTCTGGATCCTTTACGGTTAGCCGGGGAAGCGAAAGCACCGACGAACCGACATGACAGAGACATTCGAAAAGTGTCCCATACAAAATAACGATTGTTTTGAAATAAAGCGATCACTACTGTCAAAGTACGACAGATCGCTCCGCTATGTTTGAATCTGGGCAGGTTTCTCGATAAGTATATTGATATTACAGAAGGTGTGCAATTCCCTCAAGTGCGTATGTAGTGATAATATGTATCAAAATAGTATTCAGAACTCATTAAACATGCATGTATTTTGTTACTTTTTTGCTTGTAGCGGACAGTTTTGATAAATAGTACATACATAGGATAATAAAAAGCTGGAAAACGATCTTTAGCATGCTAAAAGAAAGTTTTTCGTTCTAGCATACCTGGTACAACGTCGATACACCTTGGCTTTAGCGTACTGTTGTGTTATCGACAAAGATTACCACGCATATCATTATACAGATGCCGCTAGTGTGGCAACGTATTTTAATTTAAACAATTAGGACAATATCTGACAATTTTTTTGTTCCATGTGGCACGTCGGTTCGTCGGTGGCGGTAATTAGCTCACCCGACGGCGATCCAGTGCCACTAAACAAACGAGCACCCGGACCACGGGCCGGCACTTTCGACGGAAATCTACCGTCGCACACGCGCACTAAACGTTCGTTACGGTGGCGGGAAACTTCCGAAAAAAAACAACAATTTTCTGGACGTCTTCGTTGCCGTGGTCCGTCACTTTCTGTCTCTTTCACGATCAAAACAAAACGTTCAACCGCCTCGCCTCATAACTGTCATCCCGATCTGCAGCATAGTCCACACATTTATTGCAGCAAGAGGAGAGCGGTGGCATATCTAAGCCCTATGTCATTTATACACAAATCTTCAACAAAAATTACTACACTCATCTGTACAACCAAAACCGTTCACAAACACGAAACTATATAAAAACTTACAAATTTAATGTGAACGGTTCAAAACAGCGGTGTGCATAATTTTACGTAAGCAATACACTCTACGGAGAGAGTACGCACGAATAGGGTATATTTCCACCCAGTGCTAAATTGTTACTCTGACGGGCTACAAGGGTTCCAGCATCCCCCTCGATATGCATAACGTCATCGTCTACTCGCTGTAAAACCACGAACGTACCTGGCGTCCAAGAGGGGGTAACCCACAATACGTATGTCCTTTCCTTATTGCGCACTTCCCACTAGTCTGGACTCCGCACTTTTAAAGTGCGAGTGATTAAACTACTAGTGAACACTGCGAGCTGTCAAAACTCATATATTTCAAATGATGGAGATGGTACTCTCATAGACAGGCCAGTCGAACTAAACAGTCAATGAGAAGAATTTATTAAAAGAATGTTAAGTGTGCTTCGAACTCAATTTTAGCGCCACAAGCAATGTCTTTCATTTTGAAGTTACGGTGACTGGTAAAGTTGTTGCAGAGTCTCCAGCGCTTTATTTGATAATATTATATTAGTTCAAAATTCAGTCCCTAGGGTGGTGGTGTTATGCTGTACATGCTTATTTCCAATCTGTTTAATTTGTTCAGTTTGTAATTATGTAACTATGTAATTTTAATCTACTGTGAGGAGAAAGTCAAGATAAGTACCAAAATATTGGCTGGTCTCTAATAAATTGACAGTTCAAGTTTCAAATTATAATTAAAATTGTTTACAAACTATAATTAAAATTGTCGCGGATATTGCTGTGTCCTTAAGGTGTGTTTCCGTTAAAATTATATACACATAGCTATATCTTCACTTCACAACTACCAGAACGCATTTTTTGCAAACAAATTCTTTCAGTTTGGGTTTTACCCAAAACTTGCTTATTATTAATCTAATCGTACATCATTGTTCAGCATATTCCTTTTCTTGAAGTAAAACATTATTTGACTGCACTAAATCGTCTGAATACCATAAATGAATTTTGGCAAGTTTCTGCAACCAAATAGGCATGAAATAGTTGCTCAGAAACCTAAAAATGTTTGGCCAAAGAAATCTGGGCCGGAGGAAGGCGGAGTAAAAAAATTCGATTCGTTATTCTTTTATAATTTTATGATCTAAATAGTTTTTTTTTCTTTTACTATTCTATATCTAACCTGTACCACATATCATTGTAATTAGTTTTCAGGATCTAGTGGAGAAATGTGCTGAATAATGATACATATTTCTCGGCCACTTTGCAAAGTAGAGACATGACACTTTCACTGGAATTTTGGAAAAAGTGCTCTCAACCATATAAATTCGGTCAAAAAATATCTTTTAGGTAAAAAATAGCCATGCATCGCAAATACTTTAGCGACACTCATCTTCAGGAGCGAGCGATTGGGTCGAAACGTCAACGTACAGGGCAATCCAAAAAATTGGTTTTATATCGAGTTCACCGACATATAAGCACAGACTAACAGACATAACACTATGAGGGAATTTCCTCAAAAAACATCGATCCGACCATTTTCCCAGAACACACTCAGTCCCAAACACTCATTTACTGGTGGGTTACCCCTCAGGCTTGGGAGCAATTTTTCACTAGTGGTCTATCCCCCTATGCTTGTTCATATGTCAGTGGCGCCATAATTTCAAATGTGGCCACAGTCCCAACGACAAATACATTTAAAATGACTGCTAAAGCGGGCGAAGCTTTGTTTTTAAGTGTTATGTCTGTTAGTCTGTGATATAAGCTGCAACCAAATACGTCTAGATGGCGAATCGATAGACCACTTTTTCCTAAAACCTCGGAAAAAGAACGAACAATCTTGACTTTTCAACACCCCTTTTGGACGCCAGCTAGTATTGGGGTTACGTTAGTATCAGGGTTAAAACTAAAAATAATTTTCGAATTTCTCCAATGACAGCCCAAGTAACAATTCTCGATAAACATATGATTACGGCTTAAAAGCCAACTGTCAAAATTCCGGACAAACCGTTACTGGCCAAACACAGTTCATAGCAGTTAATGAAAGAGAAAACTTTTCTCTTTTGTTTACTACCAACATCTGTGATTGGTGTGTAACGGTTTGTCCGGATTTTGCTTTCAAAGGGAATTGTGACAGTTGGCTTTTAAGCCGTAATCATATGTTTGTCGAGAATTGAAGTTTTATAGCATGGTACAAGTGCAATCTAAGTTTTATGAGTGATTATAAAACTATAATAAAACCTCAATTGTTACTAGGGAGTACACGTGAAAATGTGAATATCAGAAAAAAATGTGGCTACCCCTTTTAAACGCGAACGATTCTAATGATCTTATGACGAGTAGCTCGCTCTCTGGTTTCGTGGTTTCGGATTCCCACCACTATAATTACGATCAGATGAACTAGGGATTATCTTCCATATACAAGGGACGACAAACAGAGATGGAATATTTATAATACTATTTGTTAGGACCCGTATGCTTGCAGTGGATATGCTTCAGACTAAAGTATGGTATAAACACACACTCCATTGACTCTAGCTATCAAACTAATAACCTAAAAGTATTTGCCCTCGTTATTGCAAATAAAATGATCACTACATATTCTATGAGCAACACCGTTTAGAGGCCACAGACAATCCTGGAATCAATCACCACCACCGGTTGCTGTTCACCAGCCATCTTGATTCGATCTAACAAACCCTTTGATGATGATCCCACATCTCGCTAAGACGCACGGTCTACCTCTCCATTGAAGCTTTGTATTTTAATCCAGTTTGAAAGGAACAGTGCTTCGTTCACGTTTTTTTCCATTTCGCGGATTTCCTTTGTCGGTATTTTTAGGCAAATATTTAATTTAGTTACTCATGTGGCGGAATACCATTAGATTATGTGGAACGGTGAAGAACATATTTATCGTTTGATTCTTAAACAGTTAGTGTCGCGTATCAATGCACAGTATCAAGTCCATTCGATCTAAAAATAGTACCGTCGCGAGATGGTTTAGATGCATTTAGAATCACTTCTCCGAACGGCAGAACAACATAAAACGGGTACCAAACGCATAAGTATGGTTTCTTTTGCGAGCAAGTCATGCGAGGGCGTGATCACGCGGGAAAATTTTCACCCGAGGAATGGTGTTTACCTCCAGCAAACTTGACGAACAGTTCAAATAACTTTTTCCCTCCGCTCCGTAGGCAGTCGCATGTTCGTGTATGTAGATGGAGGGCGGTGCACGCCTTCGTCGAACCAGTCCCCAACCGCCTCCTTTTTCTTCTTCTTCAATAAACCCTTTCGCCTTCGCTGCACATTCACAAATATAAATATTAATGCGATTTGAGCGAAGATGATTTAGATGTTAATAGAACTGTTGACTGTAGTTTTTTTTTTGTGTTTGATGTACAATTTCTGCTTTGGTGTTCTTACGGCGGCGGCGGCAAATCACAGGATTGCGGTGTTTGCGATAACAATAAAAATGTCGACATCATTGGTATAGACACAAATGAGGGGGTTCGAGAGTCCCATCTGCGTAAGAGTCGGTTGTAAAAATGTCCCTTGTTTGGATTTCCGAAATTGTTCAATTAAGTTTTAGCTTTTGACTGACTCCACTAGAAGCAAATCTACGATCCATTAAGGTGGCTGGACTTGACGAGCCCACTCCGAGAGTCATCACCTCTCAAATTTTCGTACCACGAAGAATGGCCGTGCCAAGTTCCAAACATACCAACTCTGGGGCCCCTGGTACAAAGTTAATTTTTGCAATTAACCATTTACCGCTTGCGGGGCCCGATCGTGGCGGCAAAGTGTTTCATTCCATTTGCCATCGGGAACCGGCTTATACCGAGACAGGGTAGGGGAGAGCAGCCACCCTCCTGCTGCTACATTGCATTAGATCCCTAGGTCCGGCTGGATGTGCGGGATGCTCCCCGCGTGCTCGCTCACCAGTCACTACGATTTTACATCACAGCGTTCATTAGGTGCATAATCGGATTAGACTGGGCGGAATGAAGCGAAGGCCTGTAGTGACTTTGGTGACGATCGGCGTGATGTACCTTTTTACCGTTCCTTTTTTTCTTGCAGCACGGAATGTTACGTGTTCACATGAAAATTTAATTATCTTTATAAACATCAGGATTCATATTAAATATCCAGATTGATTAGTTGCCATCATCTTATGTTCTATAAAAGATATAAAAAGACAATATAACACTGTTAAGTATATTGAAACGGGTTATTTGGTTAACAAACCGTCACCCATCAGGAGGCTCGCAGCGGTGCAGATCAATTAATGTTGATTTTTTTCACATTGCCATCATCATCAGCAGCAACAGCGGCAGCGGCATCGGCATCATTATTTGTGGTATTCATTAGCGCAAATTTACCTCATCCTTCCTTGTATTTACCCGGTCGGCGGTGGTGATTGTATTCGACCGAGTCCGGCCTCATTGTCCTCCGCTATTCAATCCCCAAGAAATGGTTTGGACCGAACTTAGATTTTATGGATTCAAGATTAAATTTTCTTTTTAATTTTAAACCTAATTCAGGATAGGCTCTTGAATCGCAATCTCTTTCAGATGTGTTTAAATACATTTACATAAAACCACCAACAATAATTTGGTGATTATCTTTGCTAAAATTAACCTGTAACAAAAGTAAATTTTATGAAATAATTCTATAATATTTAAGAAAAATGGAATGAAAAAAACTACACAGCTAAAAAATCACAATTTTTATCAGAACATTCAAAACGCTCTGTAATTAAAATTATAAAAAATCGACATCTCCTGTCTGGTGCTAATACCCTATAGCACAGCAAGCTTACGCCTACAGCTATTCTTCTCCTATAGCAAACGCATCTACAATAAAGCTCAAACACATTATCTACCTCTAGGCGGTTAAATTGAAGATTCCATATTACACTTTGGTCAGGGATGCCAGTTTTGAACCCTCGAATGTTTTAGCAAACTTTTGCTATTGTTGTACTCAGAAAAAATCTAATATTTCGTTTGAATAAAACGTGTTTTAAATGATCGCCCTTGTTCACTCAAATATTAGACAATGAAACAGTTCAACAGAAGTACAGTACGAATGATCGGTATTCTCTACGTGTGGGTTTTCACCATCAATTTTTAGTTGTTACGACTGTGCACGTTTCGAGAGCTCATCAAAAAAAAAAAGCTTCCATGGACATCTTTCGGCTATGTGAGGTGGGATTTTTACCTTTCTCGTGTAGAAAGGTCATGCAGTCTCTCTGAAAATCGACAGCCTAAATCCTTATTTTTACAAATTTCCGATGCTCCCCTATAAAATTAAATAGATTAGTATGAAGAGAAAAAATTAAGTTATGCAGTACATATTATCAATCAGTGTCGGTAAAGTGGCTAATCTGGTTGCACCACTAGGTGGATTAAAACAGGTGGTGGTGGCTGTTAAATATTGGTTTTACTATCATTTATTTTTCAACCGGCTTTGTCCGCGTTACTGCTGTTAATCTTTGCTCTCTGTTGTGATTGCACTGAGATTTCTGACGTTTTAAATTAAGCATACTGAGATCTCGCATTTTTTTTATATTCCACCCTCCTCTTATAAGCCCAGAAGTCGCTTGCTATGTTTACCTCCAAATTCGCAGTACGCCTACACAGAGCCGTAGCGTGGTCGTCTTCTGGCGCCCTTGGCGGGGTCTCAGTTTGTCGCCTTGTTTACATTAGATATTTATATTATAAAGATGTTAACCCTAGAATCATTCGTCACATTTCCCGGGTTAGAAAAATCTCTGTGGTAAAATTTCTAACCTCATTTGCGGGGATGGGAATCGAACTCCCGTGGGCCACATACAAAGTAATCAATTTACAGACTACGCTATGTCCGGTCCCTGTCATTAGATTTTATTTAGCAGTCCAAATGTCGTCACGATATTATTTGTGCACAAGAGAGTAAAACAAAAATGCTTTTATGAACTGGTGCCATACATCGAGATCATATTTTTATTTTACTGTTGCCTGACTTGTCTTTCCCTTTCTTATATCTCCCGTAATTTGTGTCTCTTCCTTCGCACTCGCTTTGTCTAAAATGGATGTCTAACAAGATTCGTCTTCAAATACTCCGACTTCCTATTGAAAATTCCGAAAGAACTGACGGAAAATATTCAGCCAAGACGGGTATCTCGAAAGTTTGCCCAGATAAGCTCAGCATTGTAATATCTTTTCTAAACCAAACAAATGACATAACTGTCGAGAAGTATTTGATAAAAGACTATCGTGTATATATATGCCCGCCAAGAAAGTTGAGATCGACGGAGAGATCACCGATTCGAGTTTGTCAGGTGTAGATCTACTGTAGCACGGAGTTGGCTGTTTCAAGGACCCCTTTATTCAGTGAGCGAAGATTTTGAATGGTAAAGACTCGATGTGGCACAAGCGCGCAGAGAATCTGTAAGATGACTCCAAATGCAAGGAATGTTGAAAAGCCTGCCTACTTTGCGAAGAGTCCACATGAACAAACGGTGCCTGAAGAGTTTGAAACGTTCACTTAAAACATGCTCTAAGCACTCTTTTGCAAAAAAATTATGGAAAATTACACAATATGCAGTCTTGGCTGAGGAAGAGTGCGACTCTGACATCCCCTTGTGGGGACAACTGCACCTACATAGATTTATCCAGCTGGGTTAGTACTGAACCGTTTCACAGTCTTCATCTGGAAAAAAAACAAATCGTTCACGTGGCGAATTTGAAGGTAAACAAATAACTTCAGTTCTAAAGTTCTAAAATAAATTATAATATGTTCAAACCATTACCAACCAGGTTTCTACGCAATGACCCTGCAATTGTCACGTATGATAATAACCGACAACGAATGCAGTAGGACATTACATTTAACGGGGCATTTCACTTGTTGATCAGTGAAATTCGCAAACAAAATACAATTATACAATTAATCCGGTTCTACGGATCGTTATAAAACTGTGTTTGTAGCAGCATATACGATTATATGTGAAACGTTTACCCAGTTTGCCCCGAGTATGAAACCATCAGCAGAAACTTTAACTTCAATAAACCAACAAAATCTCCTTCACACAACGCTACAACCAGTACTAATCAAATCGTCAATCGCACCCGCACTACCGCTTGCCAGAAGAAAACTAACCAAAAAGCACACTCCAGTTACTGGTCCTTCAATTATGTGGGGCGTTCTCAAATAAATTCACCACGGCGCGCTCCAGAGTGCACTGCGGTGTGTGTTTTGTATACCTATACTGGAGTTTTTTCTGTGGCCTGTGATCATTGTATGTATGCAACTGGCGCGCCTGTATATCATTGAAATGATGCCTGGCGGCAGTCATGGAATATATTGCTTCGAGCTGACAAAACGTAGCAAACCGACGACTTTTTTTTCTTATGTGCCGCTTTTATAGTACGCCTCGGTTCATTGGATGGTAAAGGGGCAGTACTAGCAACGCTCCCTGCTTGGTTGAATTTTACGGACCAATCAGCGCAGATAATTACCACTTTCATAAAATACATTATTCTTGTTATTCATAGTAATCGTACATTTTACAGAATCAAACACAACAAACGTGCACATATTTCCGATCAGATAGTGCAAAAATATAGCGATTTCGATCAGTACAACGGAAGTTATTCGCATTTGAAGACTGGGAAAATATCTTAGCAGAAACTTTGAATCGGAACCCCTACATTGAAACGCTGGAAGTATTCTACTGCAGAATTAGTGTTTGCAAACCTGTGATAAAAATAAAAACCATTCTTGGTCCCTGCTCTAACATAACTCAATCTCAACGCCTACCAAATTCTGCAACTAACCCCCGCCTTTAAGTAAGCACAAACTCAGTTGAGTCCACCCGTGCTTTAGAAATACCTATAGGAGCATGTTATTAAATGCCTTAGTGATAAAAACGCATCACATATATCGGAAATATGAAACGTGTGTACCAGTAGGTTCATTACCCTATGTACCTAAAAACCGCCAAACGTATTTTGCCATGCATAAAAATAAATTATTAATTCCCAACGCTAACTAACTAGCAACGCACACACACGGCACACTACAGTGTGCTGAGCTCAATCCAAACTCGCCCTACAAAATTCATTTTGCAAATCATCGAGTGTACACGACTCGAACCATACCAAATCGTTACTAAACTCGTTCGTTTCAAATCGCGCCCAACATCAGCTTTGCACAAAGTAGATAAACGAGTGCAAATTCGAACACGGGTAACGGTGTTTAACCGCTTATTGTCCCGTCCGGATGTTGTAGCCATGATGTTGCTCGTTTGACAGGCGAGCGACGAATGATACTAATGCACACGCGGTACTGCTATTTGTAACTTCACGTATTTGAATGAGTCTTTCAGGTGACACCCCCCCCCCCCCCCTCAAATTGACAGCTCTGGCTAACCAACGAGCGATATGTGTTTGATGAACAACTGCAATCATGCTGCAGATACTACGGTGTCAAAAAGCAAACTGATGATTTTTTTCTTCCGGATCATGCCTTATACGTGTGTCGCAGTTGATTTGACGACAAAAGGGCCGTGCTACCAACGCTGGCTCGGTCGGTCGAATAGTACGGACCAATCATGGTGCAGATAATTATTTCTTAAAATCCATTATATTCGTTATTAATACTAATTGTTCATTCTACGAAATTAGTTAAAATTTTGAAACGGGACCCCTGTATTGAAAGGTTAGAAGAATTCTACTTCAAGAATTGATTAAAAGATTTTTGGTTACTATGAGTCTCGAATGGTATGCAAGTAACTTTATTAACAGAAAGTGCTGGAAGGTAATGATCAATAAAAATGATGATTGAAAAGTTTCATTCTCTCAGAATTTACTTGATCTGAAAAATTTTGAAATATGTCTAGATTTGTGACTGAAATTAAGGACATTTGAGGTAAAATAAAGGACGCTTTCCAAATTTTTCAAAATTAAGGACATGTCCTTTAAAATAAGGACGGTTGGTAACCCTATATATCATATATCTCAATAAACGATCTGTTTTTCTTCAAATTAGAATGTCAGTATGAATCAAAACTAAACGCGGCTCGATAAGATAATTGAGTTATCCGGGAAGATCCTTTGATCTTCATTAAAATGATGAAATCCAGGCAAGGCACAATTACTAAAATTATATTACATTGACCCTTCGACTCATGGACTGGGACCAACTAAATTTTTATAAAAATATTGTCCCCTGCCTGTACGGCCTCCTTTTTATTTTGATAATGGAGGTCACCTTTTTCGGATTAAAGAATCAAACCCAGGTGAGCTGTTTACAAGACAGTCGAATTCCTGGTTGGTATTTTTGAGGGATGCGAATTTTCATTTCCAAATGCCAGCTTTCAGTTAATTCTACTGCAACCAAGATTCAAATTCAAAGCCTCCCTAAATCACTCACTTTCAAGTTGGCCGGCTTTTCATGACAAAACCGAACGCTTTCATTCCATATTCATGCATTTTTATTCACCAGTGATTAACAAAAAACCGTCATCGTCTCTGTAGTAGCAATAAGTTTACGTTAAATGTTGACATCTTCAACATTTTAAGCGCACACGGACTGTATGTTCAGGGTAGTTTTGCTTAAAAAACCTATTCAGTACCCCAGAAGACAGATATTCACAGGGCAAACGAAATTGAAAATGAATGAAAATGATTGAGCGGTTGGGATGTTTGAATGAATGAAGCAACTAACAACTGCGGTTCGAACGTAGTAGGGCACGATTTGAGTTTTTTCCTCCTTCAAGACCAAACAGGTTTTGTCGGAAATTTGCAGCTCTATCCTTCTATTGCCGGATTCAGCTTCGGTAAAAGGAAATTCGGTAATTTTTGGGATGGTGGCTAATTAGGGCTGCGGTCGATTGTGTAGCGCCATATTTGTTGTGCTTGGTGTTAGTTGAGAACTACACCACTATAAAGTGAGAGAATCAATCGAGTTATCGTTAATGCGAGTGTCACGAGATATGCTTAAGCAATATCACGAGACACTATTTTTTTTGAAATGTGATATCCCCGGTAAAATTGTTCGATAAGGGGTTCTTCTCATAAGTCAGCTTCAAAGAATCATTTTTTTCTCTAGAATCGTTAGAATTATTATCAGGGATTATTCTTGGAAAGTTTCAGAGTATAGATGATTCACATCTCATGCCTGAAAGTTTTTTTTATTTCAATTTTTTTCGATCACAAAAAGAAACTTCAGCAGTGTTTATTAGCAGGTCGAGTGTTGCCAGGTGAATAAATTATTTCAGGAGCCCATATAAACGGCGCCCGGGAAAAACAAGCAGTAAGGAATGTATCGGAAATAAGCTACAAATATACATTTGCGCTGTAGGCACGTATAATGTGATCATCACAGCATGCTGTGCTTTTGACTGTCATCTTTCGTGGGTTTACTTTTTTGTACAAACTGGAACCAGAATGTATCAGGTATCTAATTAGGAGGAATAAAACAATGTGAATACGTGATTTGTCCAATAAAATGGGAACGAACGTCGGAGTGATTCAACGTATCAAGAAACGGACCTATAAACAGAACATCACCAAATAAAGTGCAGAACAACAACAACGTACTGCAACAAGTGCCAGGAAATTGCGTTCAAGTGTTTTGTCGCGACCAGATACGTGCATTTAGATGGACTACGAAATCTTTGTGAAAGAGGGCTCAAAAATCCTTCCAGATCTACAAAATTATTCTGCCGTCATATGATGCGGGCAGGTTGATTAGAGTGAAGAAATTTAGTTGAAAAGTGCTGGTATGGTGGGCAATGTGTTCCTGTGATTTGGAGTGTATTATTATTTTACACTACCGGAACTATAAGTGCGAAAATCTATCGATCTGAATGTTTGCAGAAGAGGTTGCTGTCTTTATATGAGAAGTTGGTTTTGGCCGGATGTTGATGAAATCGGTTCGACCACAATTCGAAAATTGGCGAAGAAATAATAACCGATAATTTTGTCTGGTCTTCAAATTGTTCAAACTCAATCTCGACCAGTAAAGGATCAAACGTTTATTTTGTATGTGATTTGAAGGCATAATATGTAGATAACAAGGGAGCTGGCATAGCGTAGTTGGTAAATCGATTGCCTTGTACGCAGTTCAGCTGAGTTCTGCACATAGCGTTAGATTTTTCTAAAGGATTCTTCTAACCCGATAAAAGAGGCGAATGAACCTAAGACTAAAACCTCCATAATTGAAACAAAAATAGGTTTATGTGGTTCCTAACAGTACATTTATCAACTCTCTTGGCGGTAAATCAGCCAAGAGAGCGTGTGATCTCCGGCGGGTTGAAGTATTTCAGCAAATAATAGATTCATTAGGTTCCTACTCGTAGCATGCAAAACGCGGCAGAAATAAGTGCCCCTAAATCAAGGGGCAGCTTCACGCCGAAGACTGGAGAACAGAGGCACTAAAATACGTCAAATATCGCCTCTGTCTATTCTTCCGATTGCGAGGAAGAATATTTATTGAAGGTGAAGTAGGAGATCAAGCTTTCCAAAATCACCTTTATACGGTTCCATCATACACGAAATTCTGTACCGTTAAGGTTTTATAGTTTCGATAACCTTAAGGACATTCTTCTTATTTTCCAGGTTAAATCCTGAGATAGGTTATGACTTGTAATCTTGCAACAACATACGTACAAATATCCTGAAAAGAAACGCAGTTGTATACAGATGACTTGGCTGACAACACTTGTACGTTTAAATTGAAAATCGATAAATGTCCTGCTAAAAATCTTAAACAAAAAGTCACTGTATTAAAATGACAGTTCCGAAATTTGCTTACTGCGCAATTATGCCAAAATTACCGGGCAAAATTGAGTATATAAAGATCATCATCGAATCTTCTGTGAACATACTGCAGTGTTTTTGAGCTATCGGGGACCGTTCAATGATCTTTCGAATAAAAAATGTTACAATATCTCTTTAATGGTGTTAAACAATCCTAAGGAACACCCCATCGGGGGTGCTGAGTGCTGACATTTACCTTCGTTCCGATATTTGGTATTTATAACGCATTTGGGCTAAAAAATACCTCTATTAACTTTTTGTTTTTGCGCCATTAACATTCCTGTACCAGTTCTAATCATTCCTGAATTTTATTGATATTTCAAGTCTATTATTCCCATTTTCCAACATTGCATCACCAGCTCTTAGCTATCATCAAACAAACAAACGAGTTACATGACTTCTAAAATTATTCAGGTTAGACTATAACACTAGAAAAAAAATACAGCCGATGATAACAGTGCAGAGCAACGATAAGAATGTGCGCTCATCGCCTTGCAACTCAGTAACAAGATTGGACGTTTCCCACACACAAAAAATGAATTTCGAAATAAAAAATTACGATTATTCGCTCGATCCCAATTGCTCCAGATCCAACAAAGTAAACCCACCCGATGGACTTTGACCCTAACGGGAAATTCGATGTTGTTGTCACTCACGCTCGTAAATGAACGGGTGCATTCCTTGCCCATGTGATTTCATGGATTCCTGTGGTTGAGATAGTGACGGCGAGTTGCGTGCTTTTATGACACTGTATGTAATCGCACTTGAGTCCAACCAACCAATCTGCCTGTGGCAACAGAGTAGGCGCACTTGTGCCGGTTATTTCCATGGTATACTGCTCATACTTTGATAGGTTGACTAGTCGAGAAAGGGGTTTACCTTTATCTTCGTGTTTGACCGGACTTTGAACGTACCGTTCCTCACTGATCAAGGCGTTTTGCTGGGCTAGACGAAAAATTGCGTCAGCTTGGCGTCACGTCCGCGGGACTGAACCGGAGTGTCTTCGTACTATAGCCTCGCGCCACATCTGTTGCATCTAATTTCTGAATCAGCACTCTCGCGTGATACATTCGGTACAGGTCATCAACGGTGACACACTCATTAGATTTGCTCGGATCTAGGGGAAGGTGTGACCGTGGCCTTCTGAGATCATTTCATTTGTGAGTGTAGAACCGATGCAGATTCAAACAATTGACGGGAAAATCTATTCTTTCGAACGATATGAGAGACTGACAGCACCGGCAGTGAATTCGTTTCACCGTACCGTGCGAAATTCCACGGCTCACAGCGTTGAATGCTATAGAGCGGACAATCTGACGATCGTGTCATTGATTGATTATCACGTCCGACGGCATTTGTTTACTACTATTTGTATATTCTTTATAAACTTCATAGCAACTGACTTGGAACGGACGACGTCCATTTAATATTTTTTTTTTGTTTTCCTAGCAACGGATTAAAAATTCTAATTCGGTAAACAACCTTTGGTAGGGTACATTATGTACACCGAGTGACTGCTTCGTGCAATGTGAAGAAGTGTGTAGTAACACATGTACTGGGAAATTTGTTTCGCTTGCACTGCAGCGACCTTTGGACTAGTTAAAGGCGTGCACAGCAAACAACAGAGTCATTTGCTAAACGAACGACATGCAAATGACAAATTTCGTCGGTCGCAAAGTCCAAAGTGGAACTCAGTAACTCCATCGCCTACTGCGATGATGCGACATTCGATATCTTTTTTGCCCGGAAGATGAAAGCCTCGAAGGCAAAGTTTGGAATCAGGGTTGAAGTTATGGGAGGGTGATTAGGAAAAGTTTTATAATGATAAATTAAATCTAAAAAAAAATTGCAGAACGTTTTTGGTTTTATGTACACATGTTTCGAATCTAATAATGGTTCATATTTGAAATTTCTATTATTTTGATTTGTGTGATATTTTGGAAACAATTAAGCAACCATTCAAAAATACTCTGAAAATGAAAGAATATTCCTAAATTGCTCTTCTCCCCTGTATTCCTCCTTGTTGAATGAAGAGTTATAGCAAATACAAATTATTATTATTACATATTACATACATCCACAGGGTAGTCATCTTGGCCCATCCATATTTTTACTTTACCTGAATGCCGATGGCATCGAACTATTCCACATTACTGGGTTGTTGCAAGACTAACAGGATGGAGTTGAATGCCTCTGAATGTTCAGTTATCTACTTCTCCCGTGGTGAGATCCGTTCAACCTTCCGAGCTATCAAGATCGCTGTAAGCACTTCAAGTGCTCGTTCGATTTGTCAGGATGTTTCAAAAGCAAGTTTTATCGCAGCCTTCAATATAATTCTTTCTTTCGTATTGCTATTGCCAGAGCCAATTACTGCTATAATGAGCCATTCACCTGTATGTGTCGTCTATTCAATCGTTTTGATAATATTGACTTTAACCTATCCTGTAGCATTTCCAAGCGATTATTCGTTAATTATTTGTTTAATCAGCTTTAGTCTTAGTGCTAGTTATAATTTAGCAATATGTTAATTTTAATCGTAGTAATAAGCGTCATTTGGATGTTTGTAATCTGTTGATGAAAATAATGAGGAGGTCTTATGGCTGCTGGAGGAAAGCTCGAATGATTAAAGTTCAACTTTAACGGTTTTTTCCTACTCTAAAATAAATACATGGAAAAAAATCGTTCATAAATTCATGAACAAAAGATCATGATTTCGTGAACTGAACGATTTACGAAAATCGTGACCAAATTCCTGAAATTGTGAACAATAAACCTCGTATTCATGAAACTATTTGTGTTTCTAAAAAACTCGTTCACCCCGAATATATACATGGCGTTACATTCGAATGTTTGGTTGGGTTACTGTTGTTGTTCCCTAGACATGTTTAGTTTTTGTTATGATTCTTGTTCATAATTTGGGAATACACAGCCGATAGTCAAACGATGATGATTTCAGAAGTTCATTCGCGATTTTTGTGATTTCTCATAACGTTACCGTGCTATTTTATTCATCAGTTTACTACCGGATTTTTCTGTCAGACTGGCGGGATTTACGTTCATGATTTCAGGATCATAGTCGCGCATTTCGTAATTTCTGTTCACGTTATCGTTATATTTTAGTCATGAGTAGAGTGATTCATGTTCATGATCTCAGGATCTTAGTCACGAATTTAGATATTTTAAACACGAGTAATGTGAATTATGCTCATTATTTCAGGAACTTGATCACGATTTTTTGTGATTTACGTTGTCGTGATATTTTAGTCACGAGTAGAGATTTATGTTTATGTATGTTCTTGGTTTCAGGATGTTAGTTACAATTTTTGACATTTTTGTCAGGAACAGTGTGGTTTATGTTCATGATTTCAAGATCTTAGTCACGATTTTCATAATTTCGGTTCACGTTATGCTGATATTTTATTGTAGAGCTTACTTTTCAATTCGAAGCATGAATTGTAAGTCGTGACTATTATACTAGGATTCATGAACCAGTTCACGTATACATGAAAAATATTTTATAATTTTGTGATGAATTTCACGGACTATTTCACGATCACGGATATTGGATTGTGACTAACATATTAGGAATCATGAATCAGTTCACGAGGATTGAAGGGATTCACGAATAAAACTCCAAGTTTCGTGAACTAGTTCACGAGAAAATATTCAGAGTATTTTATTTTGTGAACTAATGTTCCTAAATATATGAACAACACCATGAGTTAACCTTTGGTTTTATGAATAGTATTCATAAAGTTGTGAACTAGTTCACGTACAGAAAATCAATTTTGTAGTGACATGGCGGTAATCGTGACTGAAGTTTTCCAAACAAAAACAAATATTTTTTTAAACCAACATCATACTTGTGCAATACAATATCGTACCCCATTGCTACACGTTGTTACCAACGTCTCCATGCTGCCCGCATGTGATCGCTGCTACAATGTTGAGAAATTTATATAGCTCATTCGAACAACTACCCATCATGTGTCGCTATGGCCTATGGTGTAAGTAGGCGTTTTAACGCGTAGATGTTTGTCGGTTCGGGTTCAGATGTTCCCCTTTTTCATTTTTTTCTAGTAAGGCTTAGTTCCCAACACATACATACAAACAGAATAAAACAGCGGGAAAGTGGTACAACGCAAATGGCGTTAATATCGATACTGAAATACCGGCGCGGCGACGGGGAGCCAAACGATATTATTTCACTCATCATTAGTGTGAAGCGTATATATGCCATTTTACTGTTCAGCGAGTACATGTCGTCACGGTATGGGTTATAAAGAGGTGTTTTTAGCGAATAGATGTTTGTCGGCTCTAGTCTAGGAAACTGACGGTCGGATTTTTTACTTGAAGTTTCAGGTCATGAGCTATTTATAGCAGCGAAGAAAAGAATTGAATGACACAAAATGCAGTGCAGCAGATTGCGTGTGGTGGATGGGTGGGTGGGGGTAATGAAAGGTGTAAGGTGGAGAAGAAAGGGAATCTTTTGTGAGCTTCGTAAGCAGCAATTTGATTCGAAACCAAATACTAACAAAAGCTCGTTGTGTGTTATCGATTTTTTTTCGTGAGCGTTGCGTTCAGCTCGAAATAGTTCACGAATCCATGAATAATATTTCATAATTTTGTGAACTATTTGACGAGCTCGAATTGTCAGACGTATACTAGGTATCATGAACCAGTTCACGAATACATGAACAATATCTTATGATTTTGTGAACTATTTCACGAGCATGACTGGATAATGGTTCTGGACTAATATATTAGGAACCATGAATTAGTTCACGAGGATTGAAGGAATTCATGAATAAAATTCCGAGTTTCGTAAAGTAGTTTACGAGAAAATATCCAGAATGTTTAGAATTTGTGAACTAATATTCCTAAATCTATGACAACATCATGAGTTAACCTTTGGTTTTATGAATTATATTCATAAAGTTGTGAACTAGCTCACGTACAGAAAATCGATTTAGTACTGACATGGCGGAAACCGTGACTGAAGTTCACAAAACAAAAACAAGTGTTTCCACTAATAAAAGCATTATGCGAGCGTTACTGAAGGGAAAATGCACAAAATTATAAAACACATGATTTTTGTTCATGGTGCTGTTTTCGTAACGTAAAAACATGGTTGTTCCAGAATTGAGGGCACTTTATTCCCGATTTTGGGAACAATTTTTTTTCCGTGTAGTATTTATCATCCATTGTGGAAATACCAGCATTAGACAGCCCGGAAAGATAATAAATTTTTGAAAACTCAATCGGCCCACCCTGAGTCGATCCTAGTCCCACCCGGAGTACTTACACCAAATTTAAAGCAAATCGGACAAGTCTGCCTACCGCATCAACGTACCCGAAGTTTGTATGGGATCTTTCGACAATTTATATGGAGAAAACTCACTAGCTCGCATTTTCGCCGCTAGGTGGCACTGTATGCATCGTATTATCACTGAAAAAAAAAGAAAGATAATTTGTCTACAACTTTGTCGAAGACTTCTAGTCAATCCGGCTTTGATAAAAGAAGTTATTAAACTTTTAACGAAGTGATATCTGACTCAGTTTTGAATGGGGCCTAGCAGTGCATGGTTGTGTATCAGCACTCGATTCCCACGAACTATACATTTTTGTGAAATAATCGTTAAATTTAGCTCAATAGTATGTTCAGAAGAATTATAGTACATAATACGAGTTATATTTTGGTTAGAAAATTTTAGTTCCACCAGTGACCACATAGAGGCCATCAACACTAACTTATCATGGAAGAGAGATGGAATATCGAGATGTTCGGAAGAATTATTGCATAAAGCCCGTTCTACAATTTCTGGAAGACATCTAATTTCTATCTCTTTCCCTTGACAAGATAGTGCTGGTGCCCTCTATGCGGTAAAATGTGGAACTAAAATCTTCTAACCAAACCATGACTCGTATTATTTAATATAATTCTTCTGAACATACTATTGAGCTAAATCTAACGATTATTTAACAAAAATGTATAGTTCGTGTGAATCGAGTACTGATACACAACCATGTACTGCTAGGCCCCATTCAAAACTGACTCAGACATCACTTCGTTCAAAGTTTAATAACTTCTGTTAACAAAGCCGGATTGACTAGCAGTCTTCGACAAAGTTGTAGACAATTACAGTGATAATACGATGCATACAGTGCCACCTAGCGGTGAATATGTGAGCTAGTGAGTTTTGTCCATGTAAATTGTTGAAAAATCCCATACAAACTTCAGGCACGTTGGTCCGGTAGCTAGACTTGTCCGATTTGCTTCAAATTTAATTTTTTTTCCTGTCATTCTAACCAGCATGCAAGACAAGCTACTGTAGGTATATTAGATTCGACCTGTAAAAAGAAACAGATGGCCTTATTTTAAGTATTTAACCTTTGGTTGTCGGGGTACCTACCATACCGCGATGCGCATAACAAATTCCATAGCGAATGTGACTGTTATGCGTATCACGTAGTTAAATTATCCGAGCAAACTAGAAATGATGGACTTCCACAGGATCTGTATCGTGAAAATTTTTGACGTAGGACTACGTCTTTGTTTTCGATATAGGGGTGCACGTTGCAAATTCTACAAAAAAGGTATGCAACGAAAAGTGGTCCAATTTTAAACGCATATAATTCAGCCATCTCACGATAAATTTTCAATTTTTTTGCACATATCTCCCCGAAATACTTCTAAGAATAGATTCCAATAGATAAACCTAAAGATTTTTGATATCATGGCATTGAAAATTTAAATAATGTACCACCTAGTCAAAATATCGCGCATTTCCACACAGAAGATAGCGCTTCCCTAGTCCAGCACGACAGATTTGTGTACCTAGCGCGCTACGCTTCTATGAATGATGTCATCATTGACTATTTAAAGAACGGATTTGGCGAGACAAGCTCAGTTGCCTCTTGAACAGCAAGCGGAGCAGATCACCGCGCTGTGTGTTTTCACAGCCAGTGTAGCTGAGTTAGAAGTTCGTTACACTGGCTGTGGAGGTAAGCTACCCAGTGCTGTCCAACACGCGACTGAGCTAGTCTGTTCGAATACTATGCTTTATTTGTGTTGTGTTCGTTTCCAGCACACTTTTATGTATAATTATTCGTACACAAAATCGTTTGTACATGCGAGCTCCATTTGCAAACACGGTTAACACAGTGTCGTGGTATTAGTTGCCTCTTTCGCTCTACCCATCATCATCAGCGTTGATTCATTTTGCTTTGTGCGCTTGGGTTTAATGTTTGAAGCGAATGTGTAGGTAGGTAGATCTAATTTGTTACTAAATTGCACAACGAAAGTTTATTATTTACGTTCGATCAATTCATTGATCCATTTCCCTTTCGCGTGATTCATTTCCACTCAGCCTATAGTATTTTGATCCTACTAATAGGTACATACTACAAAGCCTATTTATGAATGAATACACTGCCACTTGAAAAACCGTTGCAAAAACGCACCTTAGTCCATATATAAAATTGTTTTAGATTTTTGTTTCGATATATGATTAAGACCACTGCATTCGCTACATTCGTATGCGTACTTTAGGAAAGTTACGATAATGGCAGAATATAACTAGAAAGCTTGGTCTATACATGAAATGTGTTTATATTGCCTAAAATTTGATTTTTCTTCGCTGGTCCGGGTTTTTACCACACACAATCGAAAAGTTTTCACAAGCTAATCTTATGCTATAAAGATTTAGTTCCAGATATTAGTTCGGTCACAGTTTTCTGTCGTTCTTTCTTCAGATCTTCTCAAAAAAGTTTAATCGGATTCGATCACCTACTACAAATGAAATGACCTGATAACCAAGAAGGTTTGGTTCAATATATAACATTCGATATTGATTGGTTGTGATTAAAATATGCGTAAGAAATATATTTGATTTATTATTACTATAAATGTACTAAGAAAATAAATATTTTACACTAAGTAGTACAGTCCTACGTCTACAGCTCGTGCAACCCCATAGGGCTGCCCCTTGTAGTTTTTATAACAAAAGTGTAAAACTACAGAATTAACACATATTTTGAATAATTGGCAACTATCAAGATAGCGTCAAAACACATTTTAACTCGAAGTGTGAACGTAGTAACGTTCTCGCCTGCGTTGATGACTGTTTGCCTTCAGGCACCATCAAGTGGCAACTGCGGTCAATACTGAAGGCACCAGAGTCACTCTTTCTGCAAGTTTTAAAAAAGGCCAACGAATTTTTGAGATGTTTTTCGATTGTTCACGTCTTTATTATTTGCCTTTGGTCTCCTCTCGACAATTGAGGGTATTTCTTCCACGAAATTGCATCCTAGGCACAGACCACGCTTTGCACCTACGACAATCAAACTGTCATGTTTGTACAGTAGGGTACACCGTGAGTTGCGGTACAGTATCATTTTCGACCGCTCTCTCAACTTGTCAACATCGTAGTGAGCACAATCTCACTCACGATTGTGAGAAAAATATAATGGACGTCACTTTGTACAACATACTTAGGTCATTCGGCTGGCCATTAGTGCAAAGATTAAATCTCGTTTATTTGTTTTTATAGAAATAGAATTTAAGTTTCAACCACATGTACATGTAGTTGTAGCCACTCTAGCCGGTCAGTCTTTAACCCAACTTGGGCTGAGTAGAAAGTTTTACCCATTTCTGGGCTTACCATGAATAAATATATGGATCATTGAAATAAGTGCTTTTGCTTATGTGAATTGTTCCCGAAATCTGTACCCAATTTATCTGATCGGTCTCTGCGTGGCTCCGATAAGCTCACGTTTTAAACAGTTTCAAATAGGCTACTTTTAAAACAATACAATGTTTCCTACGGCCTCAATTAAGCTTGAAAATTTCGGCTCAGCCGCGTAGTTAGCAAGTTTGGAAACTGTTTTTTTGATATTCAGATATATGATGTTCAGATCTCGGCAAAAGTTTCAACTAAAAATCCAATATTCGACAGAAAAAATAAAGGGTGTTACGATCAAAAATTGATCAATTTCAATTTGACGCAATTGAACTACTCTAGTTTCAAAAATGTAATCGATGCAAAATTTTGCTCACGCATCGCGAAAATCGATGTTATTGAAAATCTCTCTTTCCATTGATTCTTAGCTTTTTTTTAACTATTTTAATTTTTTTTAATAAAATAAGAAAACGGAGAACGATGGGTAAATATTAAATAAATTTGACTAGAGATGCTTCCCTTTCTTGCAAACACACAGAACACTGAAAAACTCAAGTACTCAATATGAAAATGGAAAACATGTTAGACTCCAACAAAATTTCTCTTGAAATATTTGATTATAGAGGTTTTAACCATTTTTTTTTAAAAATTAGGGTAAATTTCCAATTTTTTGCGCTAGAGAATTTTTTTTAGAAAAACCTTTAATTATTTGCGCGGGCCTGGGTATCGAACCCAAGTGAACTGCGTACAAGGGAATCGATTTACCAACTACGCTAACCCTATCATTAGAATATTTTAAAAAGTATCTATTTTTAATTCGTGAGAAAAACACTATGATTTGGAGAAAAATCTTACGTTTACCTAAGATACCATGGACCCTAACCGCTTTGGTGTAATAAGTATTCGCATTAAACCAACTAGATCGAACTGTAAATCGGTCTTTTTTTCCTATAAAACATCTGCTTGTCATTTCCACACGTGTATTTTACGAAAATTTTATTTGATCCTCTATAACTCATTCTGAATCTATAAATCTACCACAAAAAAGAAACCTGTAATACATAATTCGAATTAAAGCTGGTCTGGAATGACATAATTCGCATTAAAACTGGTCTGGAATATTTTGCTCCTCAGCTGGATTGGCTTTGTATGATAAACTATAAACCGAAAAGGAATAACGGCATTGTGTATATTACATTTCACGGTTCCACCGGATTAATATCTTCTTTCGTAGAAATATCACCAGAAAAATGATTTATGAAACTTAAACATATGATGAAATCAACCCATCGAAACCCGTCATGAAATTCACGACACTACAACCCTGGCCAGGGACTGATTACCGCTCGGCGACGGCGAAACCTTATCATTCGTTTTGGGGCCCGATGCCCGACTGAGACCGGCTGAAGATAACAACGAACTTTGGTATAAAAACCGGGCGTCGCTTCTAATCCAGAAACATTCGGCTAGAGTACAAATTAGAGTGCAAGATTGATTGAGCTGCAACCTGACGCCTCAGCAAATTGATAGTGATTCCATCGAACGGTTCATGATAAGCGAGAATATTCTCAAGTGAGCGAGAGAGAGAAAGAGAGCTAACAGTTGATACCAACCAATCAAAGTAGGCAGTTGATCATCGTGTGATCGACCGTGGACCCTGGTGAGCGTGAGCGACGTTGAGCAACTTTCCTGTGCATAGAGAGAACAGTACAAATTAATTCGCCGTTCGTTTAGTGCTCATTCGGTTTTGGAACGTTGTGAAGTGAAGTCGCTTTTAAATCGTCTTGTGTTAAAAAAACACCGAAAACTATCAGTCTTATCAGTTTGTTCCATTGTGACAAAACAATTCCGTGTGTATTTGTGTGATAACTTCCATTAGTTACCAAGTAGAAAAAAATGTCCGGAAAGGTTGAAAACGGCAATGCCGCAAAGCCTGCTGCCGATGATCAGACAGGTCTGCTGCCACATCTCGAATCGCTGGACCGTATGCTGAAGCTGCCGGTGGTGGACGCAACCTGGCAACAAACCCAGAATGTCTACGGTCGCGTAAAAGGTGAGTAATAATTTCCCATTGGTTCGATATCCTGAAAACTAGTCTCAGTCGGCTTAGCCACGTTGCCAGAGTCTTTAAAGATGGCGGGTTGCTTGGGGTGCCCTCGCGGCGCGGCTCCAGACAAAGTGCATACACGAGCGAGCGAGCGAAGGAGGCCATGTTTCTTTCGATTCGAGATAGTGTCCGCTCGCTTATATAATCAATTCATTTGACATTGGGGTCATCTGTATGCGAGCGAAGCGCACAATAATTGTCCGAAATGGAACTTCGATTGATCACACCACTTGTGCAAGCCGATCGGTCCGAAAGTGGACCGTATATTTGTTCTGAGAGTTCTGAGCATAATGTGAGCTTGAACCACGTGACCCCTGATGGTGAATGCAGTTTTTTTTTGTGACCGACTGCTGCGATCAAGTGCGTTTCCCGTGGGATTTTTGCTTCCTACGACGCAGTATCCAATTGACGTCACTCAATGTGGTGGACTTTGGAATCATTTTTCCAGCTTGTAATGGTTAGATTTTTTTTGAAGGGACTGACTTCCTCGTTTCAACTAGAATCGTCTGCCCTGGTTGGTTACGTGACCAATGGCAGGGCAGCGACGCCGGTGAAAAGAAGTCGTTTTTTGTTACTTTTGAAACTGAGTCGTTCCATTTAATCCGCTTACCATGCAGTAAGAATCTGTTCGAAAACAAACACAAAATGTGCTAACATCAGCATGACTCACTCATGGTAATAAATGGAATGTTGGTTCAAGTGGGGCTCGTCACACTCAATTTTGTCAGGTGACTTCAGATCATTCAAAGGTGTCACTTGAATAATTGCGCCTCATTTAAGCGAATGTAATAACACATCAACAAAAAATATATCAGCGAAAGGTAGAATATCTACACCATGCAGAGTGAACTAGAAGGGAACCCCGAACCGAACAGAGGCGCGTTGAAGGGAAAGAGCGAGAGCAGAAAAAAAAAACCGGAATAACATCCCTCGCGCGTCTCGAGCGAGTCATGGCCCAGTCATGCGCGTCGCCGGGGCCCCTGCCTACTGGGATCTTTACCATCAACTTGTTGTTTCTTTGCTTGAATCTCTGCGATACATGTGTACGGGCTATGCGGGCAACAGCAGCGGAGTGTCTCGCGTCGAGTGTGTACTTTGGACTCAATTAAGCGATGGAGTCGACTGAATGTTGTTTTGTCAGTCGTGCAATAATGTGGTTGGTGACCGAGGGAGAATTTTGTTATGGTATATGGTTTTAGCAGTGCATGTTGTTGTAGAGTTGTAGAGAAGTCAGTATGGCGGATATTTCCGGAATGTATGCTTCACTTATCTGGGTCATTTGATTTGTCTGACAGTTTCGAAATTATATCGTAAGATTAGATAATCCTCGCTTGAACTGCTGAAAGATCCGACTACTTTGTTTTCAAAACATTTTCGATCATAAAAATTTCGAAACACTTTTTACGGAACGGTCTCTCCAATGACACACAATCACCAATGACATCCCTTATCAACTGTATACTGATAAGATTACTAATGACGCATTTGAACTATATTTTTTTTTAAATTTCATTTCCGTTCTTTCTTTTTTTCCAGACTGCAACCCTCTGCTGACGTGGGCCCTCGGTACGGCGGAAGATGTAGTGCACCGTGCCGTCAACATTTCCGCCCCATTGGTGCACAAACTTGACCGTCCACTGCAGCTGGTCGATCAGACCCTAGTCAAGGGTATCGATAAGCTCGAGGTCAATGCACCGATCATCAAAGAGCAGCCTCAGGAAATTTACAACCAGGCTAAATCGAAGGTTCTGGAAACGGTTAAGCCCTACACCGAAAAAGTCTGCGAAATGCGCTCCGCTACCCAGCAGCGTGCTTCCTCGCTCAAGGATCTGTCCTGGAAGAAAGCCAACGAAGTGCTGGCCACTCAGTACGGAAGCATGGCGGTTTCCGGAGTTGACACTACAGCTCAGCTAGCCGAACGTTTGCTAGATTACTACTTCCCGAAGAGTGAGGGCGACATCGAGTACGATAATGGTAAGTGTATAACTTATCAATCAAACCAGACTGAGATCTAACCCTGTACCACTTGTTACCAGCAGCCATCTCCGCCAAGGATGACCCCGTGCTGCACACCGTACAAACCGTTGGACGCCTATCGAACAAGGTCGCCCGTCGTGTCTACCGAACCGTTTCCAAACAGGTCAAATCTCTCCGCAAGGAAGATGTCAAAGACTACGTCGCAACCCTGATCGCCGTTCTACGCCTCACCCAGTACCTCAACTTCATCAACGACAAACGTCAGCAGCAAGCCGTCGAAGCTGCACCGAGCTCATCCGCCACAACCGCATCCGATGTAGTAGCCACCACCAACAGCAGCCAGACGCTGAAGGAAAAGCAACAGCAGAAGCGACAGCAGAATAGCAACAACACGACATCCTCGGCCACCTCAACCCCTGCAACTAACGCGACTAACAACACCACCTCCTCGTCCTCCTCCTCCGCCGTCGGTTCGGCAGCATCCAATGATGTAACCACGAACAATAGCAGCAATGGACCAAAGGAGGATCAGAAGCAGTAATGGGAACCGGACTGCCGGAACCTTCAGCCGAATAATCGAAGAAGTTACTGAACTGATTAACTAACGGTAGATTTACTAGTTTATTCTTGATGCTTTTTTTTTGCTATTTTAAGTCGTGTTGGCAGGGAGAACAATTCAGCGGCGTTGAATGTTCTGTCCAAACTGTTCCGATTCCGAGATGGATGCATGAAAACTGAATGAATGAATGTTGTGATGGATGTTTTCTGTTGAATGGCAAACTGCCTTGTTTAGGCTTTTTTCCCCGGGGAGTTAAATTTAAGAGAAGTTTATATTTTTCATCTATTAGATAAGCAATATATATGTTCAAGAGAGCTCTATTAATGTTTACTCAATTCATCATAATCGTTTAATGGCAAAATTAAATACATTGCAGGTTATTGTATACAATCGTAAACTGAGTTTTTTTATTTATCCCTGTAACAAGTCTTTTGTCTACCACCCACACTCGGAATTGCGCGATAAATGAAAAAAAAACTTCGGGGTAAATTTGAATTTGTTGGAAATCGCACTCTTATCAGCTGTCTGTGACCGGGTAACGGGTCAGTGAATTTGATCGATCATAAATTTTAATTCAAACACTGAAAATAGCCTGCAAGCAGCCTTAACTGACTTTACTTGATTGCAGAATTTGCACTTTGGAAACAAATCGGATCGGCTGTTTGCTGATTAAACGAAACCAAACGAAAAAAAATGGGTGAATGATAAATCGAAGCAAGCGGTGCGCGGTGGATTTGCGCTGAGGGTGACATTTCTTTTCGTGCTATCACGCATTGTGCCGGTGATAAATTAACTTATTTGTGTTAAGCTACGGATGAAGTATATTGAATGTTGTAAATCAAATGGATTCGAATGCGCAGGAAAATATTTTCCGGGAAGTATCTGCTCGTGTGATTTCAAATGTGTATTAAAATACGATAAAATGTAATAAAACACTTGAGAACAGTTTGTTTGATCGTCAATTTGTCGTACGAAGTGCAAAGCAAAGTCTACATTTCTTATATGAGCTTGGCCTTCTGTTTCGACAAACTTCCCATGATGATCCTATTGATAACTGAGCCATTCGCCAGTATATTCAATCGATGTTCCAACGTTTTTGACTGTCCCGCGATAATCTGTTAATTCCTTGTCAAGCCAGCTCTTGTCACAATGTTAGTTGTACGATTGCAAAATTGTAGTGCTAATGTTAGTTATAAAAATAAGCTATAAAATGCTTTATTTGGATTTTTGTAACACAATAGTGAGGTTTTATGCCTGCTGGAACGAAGGTTTGAATGAAACTTAGCTCCAGCGGCTTTTCTCTGCTCCAAAATAAAATAAATAAGAATCCTTCCTGACTGGTGCTCGAACATACGACGAGTAGCTTATGAGATTTATGGCCTCTGAACCGCCAGACCCAGGTTTATTTGATTTATTAATTTGATAACTTAAAGAAATTCCTTCTCTGGTAGTATAGAACGAAATTGGAGTTGTGCGAATGCGTTTTCACTACCCATTCCCATCGGTCAATGTGCTCAGCAGCCACTCGCTCAGACAACAGAATGTATCTATAAAGATCTGTTCTGTTAGCGACAAAAATCTCTCGCGAGCTTGTAATTTGAAGTCAGAAGTATCTTTGTAATTTCCAAGAATAATAGCTAAACTGTTAAGTGCCCTTTTAGTTATTTTTTTATGAATTTCGCATAAGGGACACGAGTGTATGCGATAGCTGCACCGAGCTGTAGGTATACATTTATTTGATATATTTGATCGTGTTCATTGGATCCAGTGTACGCAGTTTTCCACTGGGCGTGGTGATCAATTTTATCGACGTGTATCATTTTCTGTATGCCATCATCGTTTTAGTACAGTTGTAAGTTCTTGTTTGCTTCTAGCGCTTACGGAATGATTGTGTATACGCTTTCATAGTCGCATAGTTGTATCGTCGTTGCTGGTAGTGCTGGCTCTTGCTTTGGAGGTGCTAGCCGCTATCACTGCTAAATGTGCACTGATTGCACGAACATTGCGCATTGAGAAAAAGTGGTTTTAATTGTAAAAGGCTCATGAATCGATTGAGTTTTGTATTCAAGCCCTAAAATCGGCTAATTCTTAAGATATAGTGCTGTTATAACTTCGAAATTAAGAAAAAATAGTTGCAACTTGTTTTATTACATTCAACTTGTTTTGGAATACATTTAAGCTTTCAATATAGGGGTCTCGATTCAAAATATCGGCTGTGGCAGCTACAGATTTGTTTCTATTACACACTCAAATGCATCTTCCTAGCTCGGCAAATAATTTAACTGAGATATGTCAGTAATACCAAAAATTGCTGACATTTCAGTATTTTCGGAACATTTCCGAAAATCGTTAATTGATTTTACTGAACGATCGTCATCTAAAGCGTTTTAACGAGAATTCGGAAACTAAAATACCGAGAACACCAGCAATTTTGTCAAGAACCGACGTCAACATATCTCATTGCCGTAAAACGGTATACAGGTTGTCATTCATTAGGATCCGCCATATTTTTTTCGTTTCACACGCGACATAAGTGTTCTTGAAAGTGTGTTTAAAAATTAACAGTTCAAAGATGGACTGTGTTATACAGCACTTGGAAATCGAGGAATAGTCAATAAAGAGTCGTATTCCCAAGTAAGCATAAGAATTAATCCATTGCACTATATTGGCTATATATTTGCACTAATGTTGCATTGGAACTCCATTACTGCATTAACAATGCAATAACGCTCTATATTAGCATCAATAATGCACAACTGCACAGCCGACATATAGCATTATCGTATGCTCTATATGCGTATATAAAGCTGATATAACGCGTTCATGCTTCAAGAATATTTAAAGCATGTAAGCTTTATATGTGCATTTAAAGCCATTAAAGAGAAAATAGAAAGCCGATATAATGCTATTGTAATGCTGTGGGTTTATTCGTTATGCAACTCTTCTTGAAGATTATATTCGGCATATTTCAATTCAATCGAACATATGCGATATAGTCCAGGCAGCAAACGTAGCGCACTTTCCGTGAAGGACGAGGTAAGGTACCTCAGTTCGAGACTTACTAAAGGTAATTTTCGTAAAATATGCATATCATGTGAGAACGAAAACCCATTAAGGATATTCATTACAATGCATTAGAAGAGAGTCAATTACGGTTTTAAACAGAACATTTTATTTTAAATTTTTTTCTTTTTTGCTCATCGTACCGAAAGGAAACATGAGAAATGGTTTTAAAAAAATGGCTGACAATGACAGCCCACTGAAGCTTTATAGCAGCATTAGTAGTGCCATTATAAGGCTTTCAAATTTGACATTTGTACGCTGGTGCTATATAATAGCATTAGTACTGCATAAACGGGCTGTCAATTTCTGCACAGTAATAGCACTATATTTCGCCTTTTCTGGCATAGTACCAGCATTATATCAGTATTTAGGGCTTCACGGCTCTTTAAGACAGCTTTATATGTGGATCTAAAGCAGATATTAGGCTACGTTATAATGTTTATTGGTTACTTGAGTTCTCCAATTATTGGGTAAGTTAACATATCAATACTTTATTAATTTTTATATATCCAGTGAACTTAAGGCTGCAAAGATGGCATGTCCCTGTCGTCAAGGGAGGAGAGAGACTCGAGAGCGGCAGAAAGGTGCTTCATATCATGGTCTCAGTTCAACGAGGTTGGTGATGATTTGAGTAATGCCTTGAGTTCTTAACAAAAAAGTTAGTTTTGGAAATAGAAAGTGGTCGATGTTATTGTTTAAATTCCGAAAGTCGGTATTAGATTTTAAAGAAAAATATTTAATAGCCAAACATAGTAAACATTTTCTTTTTAAATTTACCGTAAATATCAGTTGAAATAAAACTGAGCCTTCGGTAAAGTTAGACAGTACTGAGTAAAATCAAATTACCGAGATTTCATTTATTTAGATGTGAGTTTTCATTTACCGAGACTATTGCTGAACAGTCGGCTGTTTGATTCTCGGTATTTTGTTTTGCTATCTTCGGCAAATTTAAGTGTGTATCATTCGTATTTGGCTGCTTGGGGCGAACGGGGGGCTTCACTATACCGAGAAGAAAATATTTGTGAGCTGTACACGGCAGTTTGTGTCGCTACATGCTACTAACAGGGGACATCATTTTCATTTCCGATAGGTGGAAGGTAGAAACGAAAAAAAAACGATTTTAAATCATTTCATACACGGAACCGCAAATCTTGAACAGAAAGAATTGTGATTTCAGTCGGTTGCTGCAAGTTCATCAATCTTGTCAGATGTCCGAAAAGTGTATGTCAACGCCGGGAGAGAAGGTGATTGCAGTCGTGATTCGCTGGTTGGGCCACAGCCTCTGCCCAACCAACGAATTTGATTCGCTAGTTGGACCGACTGACAAATGTCAAAAACTCTCCAAAGAAAACATTAGTAGTGTAAAAGATTATTAGATAGTCAAAGTAAATTTGACATGAGATTTTGACGTTCAGATGCTTTTTAGTTGGACAATGGTCCAACTAGCGGACGTCCAACTAAAAAAACAGTCCAGTTAAAAAGTATCCAACCAGCGAATCACGACTGTATTGGGATACAACTCGGTGGATTAATTTGTGCAGCTCAGTGCTAATAACCGGGGCCAATTGTAATAAAAAATATCCCACTCAGAGAATATTTTCTTTGGCAAACAAATTAGCTCTTATCAACGAACCACTCAAAAGAATTATAATGGTGAATCTTTTCCTTCGCCAACTATTATTTTTATTTCCAATGGGGCGAAATATGCATACATATAAAAAACAATTAATTTTAAAACGCCCGACCAAAGCTCGTTTGTGATTGATTCCCGCAAATTTCATGCACGGAGCAGGGTTACCATATTCACAGATTTTTTTGTAATGTCACAGATTTTTTCACTATTTTTGATCACAGATTCTTTTTCAGATTTTCGGCATTTTTAAGAAACTTTCACAGATTTCCACCGATTTTTGGAAATATTGCGATTTTTCACAGATTTTCTGGAAATTTTTCACAGATTTTCACATATTTCTTTCTATTTCAGGCATCACAGATGGTAAAAAGATTTTTTTGAGCGAAACACTGATTCGAATGTGGCATCCCTGGCACGGAGCTGCAAATCTTGAACTGAAAGATTTGAATTTAGATTTTAAGATTTTAAGTCGGTTTCTATTAGTTAACCTTGTTGGATGGTCGGAGACTACATTTTAACATCGGGAGAGAAAGTGATTATTAGGATTTAGCCGCCTCCGTGGACTAATTGTAATAATTAATTTGTACAGCTCCGTGCTAGCAACGAGAGCCAAATGGAACAAAAATCTCCTGCCAAGAGAATATATTCTTTGGAAAACTTATTAGCGCTATCAAACCACCAACCAAAGATTAAATTTGGACATCTTGAGCTTTACCATCTATTATTTTTGTGTCCAACGTGTCGAAATTAGCATGCATACGTACACGGAAAAATCGATTTAAATCATCTGACTGAAGCTCATTCCTGATTAGGTAACCCATCTTTCTATCGGTAGTCACCAAGAGTAACGAAAATAAGGAGCGAGTTGTATGCTTCTTATCCTCTCGAAATTAATTCGCTCTATGGTTTTCCAAACGCCAGTAAGATTTTTTTCTAGAATTTATCGCCGTTTCAATATTTCTCTATGCTAAATTCGGGCAGTCACTAAGTCTCCTAGTGACCAGGTGGTCAGAATATTCAAACATTTTAAGCCGCGCGCATTTGACAGAATCTTTTTTCGAACCCCAAATCATCTTCCCGTGATACTTATGGAGTGCGCAGTAGTATATACGCCCTCTAGCAAAAGCAAGTATCGAGCTAACATTCCTTCCCTGTCCCTCCGCGATCTACATTCGGGCCTGGCCGATATTTGGAATTACTAGGAGTTGCACAATGGAAGATGTTTCGCTACTTCCAACCATAATTAATTACTGATTCCCTGTGCAACTTCAACAAGTCCAGATCGATAGCGGAGTAGCCAAGAGGGATGGTCGCACAAGCTCAAGCTCTGACTTAAGCTCATTCCTGATTGGTTCCCGCTAATTACATGCACCGAGCCGCAAATCTTGAACAGTTCTTTTGTTCGAAGCTTCTCCTCTTTGACGATGGAAGTAAACTAATGTCATTCGATGGTCAGCTCATTTGGTTTCAAACGCAAATTAAACCAAGTACAAAACGAAGGGGTCGTAAGCGAGTGCGGCACCATTCGTGTGTTACATTCGTACTGGCTGCACCACACATACACTCGCTATGCCTGGAGGCCATAAATTGCGGAAAAGTGAAGGTAAATCCAAAATCTCGCTCGTTTCGTGTCGGTCTCCAGTTTTCTGTTGGCCGAATCCACCATCTACTGAGAAAGGGCTAGTACGCCGGAGCATCCGTTTAATTTGCGGCCGTAGTGGAATATCTCGCCGCCGAAATATTAGAGCTGGCCATCCGAAACGACGAAGAGCTGAACAAATTGCCCTCCGGCTAGACCTTTGCCCAACATCTATACCATTTTGCTGCCAAAGAAGACCAAAAAGAATTGAGTTTTTCTTTGTTTCCAGGTGCAGCGATGCCGAGAAATAAAAACCGCACCTGCCTTTTTCAGGGCGACCATTGAAGAGTTTTGATTGGATATTCCATTTTTTCCCTCGCCATCACCTGCTGAATAGTCAAATCAACACTCGCTTTCGGCAGCAAAAGGAGTGAAGTGCCTATCTAAGCCCTAGGTTAATTCACTATTGAGCTAAGGGGTCCAAACACACTAAATGCGGTGGTGGGAGTTCTCAGGCTACGTACAGTGTAATGGACTCACCAACTACGCTATAGTCCTCCTAGACGATGTAATCTGACCTTCATAGTTGTAAGACGTTGTTTGAGGATTAAAAGTGCTTTCATCAAGAAGGAAGAATGTTGGAGTACGGTGGGTTAAACGTCCATTAAACCAAAAACAAAACGCACTGCTGTTTATGATTTCTGCAATACTTGATGTAGTTTGCACATGTTCATTGTTTCGTTGAGTGTTGAACTTGATACCTTCTTGATGTTTCTGATATGATGAAACTAAACAGAGTCGACTTGCGATTTTGGAAAGCCACATTTTTTCTTTCAATCGAATTTTGAGTTTAAGTGCGCGAATCGCCTCGAAATGCTTTCATTTTGTTCGCATTCCTTTCTGCCGGAATACGAATTAGGGTTCTTTGAAATATTATTTCTTCATTGTACGAATTGTTGGTGAGGTTAATTTTTGTTATGTATTGCGACAGACGTTTTGTGCATTGATTTATTGTGACCGGTTCGGGTGGGCGTAGAAAATGAAAGTGAAGCATATTAATTAATCATGCAAGTATCCCTACTCAGCAAATTGGTGTTATGAAGGCTGCTCTGGCTCTGGTGGTTGAGCGGCAAGCCAGAATATTACAATGCTCAGTGCGTCTGGGTTCATTCCCAGTAGATTTCGTTGAGATTTTTTGATTTAAAAAACCTCCGGCTGCATCTTCCTACATGGGATTCTCCTCATCAGTAACTAGCACTATCTTGGTGTCAGTTAGATGATAAATCTAGGCTAGCACCAAAATTGGCACTGGTTAGACGCTAAAATCATCTAACTGACACCAACATAATCTGCACAGAACAATTCGGATCTACCAAAAAAACTTTTTTCTGTTACCCAACAATTAACATTTTCACTATTCGGTATTAGAAGTGTTCATTATCTTAATTGTCACTTAAAGTTCGTTTAAAAATGCGTTCAAAACGAAACATAAACATTACTCGAATCTATTATTATTATCGGTATAATTCGTTTCAATGACAGTAATGTAAAATAGTCGAATTTAAAGCGCACGTTTCCGCGACGTATAATATGCCTTGGCTTTCGTCATTTGTCCGTAAACTGAGGTTTTGAATTCAGCAAGGATAAACTGAATTTTGAATATAAAATTGTTCTACTCCAATACAAGAATGTTCTGCTTGTGTGAAGATAAGCCACACCACAATACTAGAATATTTATAAAAATATTTACGCTACTAAATGTCCAAGATTCTACAAATATTCTCAAATGCATGTACATTTGCAGTGACACATTTAGTCAAATCTAGGGTAAAGCTAGGCTTGATACGTGTAGACACTTTCACAAGGTCATTTCAAAGTTCTTTTTGGGATTTCATAAACGTTTGTCTTCATGATGGATTAAAATTGTTGTGATAGGGCGGAGTGTAGTGCAAAAACAACATTATTGATTCTGACCAGTCTAAGACTAATTGGGAAGAGCGAAACATACCAAATCCGGCTAAAAGTGTCGATTCTTCGTAAGACCTCAAGAATTCATTTTTGGGCGCTTCCATGTGGATTTGTCCGTTGACAGACTAGGATGTAACGAAGAAATGAATATTTTGCCACATCCACAGATCGCTTGCCAAACAAGGAATTCTAGCTGGATGGCTAAGATCCGGTGCCTTCTAAACTTTGTATACAGGACGTTTCATTGCTGTTGTTGAAAATAAATTTAAACTTGAAGGGAAATAAGAATCAAGAAAACATAACATAGCATTCGGGCAGTCCAGACGAGCTTTCGAAAGAACTTGGAGTTCAAACCCAAATATATCGGTTGCATCTATGCAACAATTTTACGTCTTATACTGATATACGGATCAGCTTATGATTGGTGCATTTACGACAACTCCGCTACGTGCTACACCCGAAATGAATCTACCTTCCACTTCTGGTTGAATCGGAAGTAAAAAACGAGCAAAATTAACGATAACTGGTGTCATAGCAAGCTCCCGATTAAACATTGTGTTTATGAGGGTGAATATTTCCCGACGGTTAAAATGGACCTTCAGATTACGAAAGTTGCACAGTATCTAACATGTAGGGCCAAGCCGAAAGTTACACTTTACAGAACAATCTAGAAAATTAAATTGCACAAGTTATTGGGGCCTATCATATACAAAGAAAGATAAATAACAGTTAAAATTTAATGATAGTAATATTGAAATCGTTTTCGTTTGCAAACCTAGCATACGACGTCTTTCTTCACAAATTTGTCCCACGCAAATTACATCTATAACATTCTCAATTATTTCCAATTTCTTATCATACGATTATTTGATCGAATGGATTTTCGTTCACTCAACTTACCTGAACTGATAACAATACATTCCATGAAGAACTGTCCAGCTGACTCTCGTGTTGACATACCGAACAGCCTTATCAGAGAGATTGGAGTATTCTGGTTGATATGTTATTAGAGCTGCAGCGTCTGGTTCAGTTCCTGAAAAAGAAAAAAATGGTTAAAATTAAGTAATATCGCATGAGATTCTAATTATATATTGGCTAGGTAATCAAACTAACAATTATTCAGCTATTGAGAATCATGCCCTTTGTTGTATCAACGCCCTTAATCCCATGTAGTTATCGTCAATGCATAACAATGCCGAATTAAAATCTTATAGCATTATACTACTGGATCAGCATTCAACCCTTAGGGAACGCCCGAACGTCAATTGAACAAAATAAAGTCGCAGTAGGCCATTAAAGTGTAAAATTTACTAATGCCGAACACATTCGTAGGTACAATATGGAAAAGAACATTTGCTTTTGCAAGCGTTTTGTGGTTTTGTCGGAACGTTATCCTAATTTAATCGGTTAGTATCGAAGGTAAATCTACTCGTGAGAATATTTCGTATCGATCTTCGCAACACCAAAAAGGCCTAACAAGATTCAAAAATTATTTACCATGAAAGATTTTCACCCTCCAAATACAAAAAAAATCTTGCTAGGTTCCAATGTTTTGGACCGGTGGAGTGATTGAAAATCGGATAAACACACACTTGTATTATTGAAAACATGATTATCCGAACAAGTGAGAATGAGTTTTGTATACAATGTAATGAAGGGGTTGCAACAAATTGCAGCCTAGAAAATTTCAGCATGTTGGCAACAATGATCATCTGTTAGTACCATTTTTTTTTTACGCAGTTGCGTTTCGGCTTCGCCTCATCAGAAACCGACACTAACTTTTTATCGGATGGCTTGATGCAAATCCCTTAAAACTAAAAACACACTTTGTGTTTCAATCGAACGACTGATCAAACGTGATGTCCCGTCCGAGCAGAAGTTCTGTTTATGCCGATGAGACGCAAATTTTAGAGACAACATTTTGAACCTATTTGGTTCGGTAAAAAGGAACTGATCGCGAAAGGGCATACGTTCAATTTTCGTAGTAAACTGTGTTATAAATCTGGTCTCGTAAGTAGTTGAATAAAAAGTAAATTACAGCAAATACCAACGCGAGATATAGTTTTGAAATCTTTTTATTATGAGCTTCCGATCGGGTAGTGCTGATAACAATCGGAGGCCTTAGAGGCTACAAATCTGAACTATCTTGTTGTTTACGACAACTGGAATCGTCGTACATAAACACCATGTGTTCACGTTCATTAATCCACGAATGACGAGCCTGAAATGAGACGTCGCCGGTTTCTAGCTTATACCAACCAACCTACCGACCGACGGACCGACAGCAGAGAGTGAGCAGCTTGAGTCGCACTCTCTGGAGGGTACATACAAATATAAACAACAACGTGAGCTGGCAGGTTAAGTACGCGGGGAAACGGTATAGAAGCGGCCTACTAGGTGGGTACCGGACCGCTACCGCAACAGCTAAGGTACGTAAGCCTCAACCGATTAGCACTCTGGTCCTCCCGATCACGCCACATTCGACCTTTGGAGCAAACGCTGACGCGGTCTGAGTCGGTGCAGCAGCGGTTGTAGTATGGCGAAAGAGGAATATTGCTCGCTCGTATGTGTGTTTGCCGGGCGGGTCGGGATTTGCAATATCAAGCTTTGTTTGTTGAATGGAACAAAACTGTAAGTCTTGTGACAGAGCGGTGACTTTGACGGATTTCACGTTCGGGTAAAAGTAAGGGGTTAGAAAGACGTAGGTTGCTATGTTTACGAAAAATATTTGCAAGTGCATCCATCGATGGCAGTCAGTGGCTGCACTGTACTACTGCATCGTCGCTGAATGATTCGTTCGAATGACCGGACCGGATCGAAGTAGGCTGGTCATTTGATGCAGCTGAAGGTGAGATCGAGAGGATTACTTTAGGCTAGCGGAGTTCGGTTGGATAACGAGTTGCGGATGCAATCGTTATTACATCAGTTCAAAGTAAATATTTGAAGGGCTAGGCAGGTGTCTCAGGCAAACCTATCTTAAACAGTCGTAATATTAAGTGACGATTGTTTTCTGTTAGCTTCAGTTGATCATTTTTAAGCGTTGTCGGGTTGAAGCTATCCCATTCAATGGAGAGAAAGGTCGCTCCATTTAGTATTCAAATTAATGCGGAGAAGTTCAATATATTGGAAACTGGGAAAGAAAAATTGTAATTATGAATCTGACAACAGCTACGCCTTTCAAGTGGAACTTTAGTGAACTTAAGGGTATTGTAGTGAGAGTACACGGAATAGGTAAGATACAGGATGCTATTTAAGCAAACAAGGGGCTTTGGAAATGTTTTGTGAAGGCTTGATGTCTTTGTCTAGTCTAGTCTACACATACACAGCCAATACATGTAGGGATCCTGGAAAATTGCAGACGTTCGTCCACAATTTTTCTTGTCATTATTAATGTTTGTGGCACATATTGAATGTGACACAAGCATTAAAGCGGCCAGGCCAACTGTGCAGCGTACAAAATAAAGATGATTCAAAATTATACGGCAATCAAATTATTCATTCAATGAATAATTTAATCAACGGATTATTTTGAACCTTGAATAAGGAAGAAACGTGGACAACCGTACACAACCGTTTCAATTTGATGGGGCTTTGATAAATCGTTGGGAGTGACTTTGCTAAGAAGGTTAATGTCACTCCTTTGGTCCTAGGTTCCTGGGATGGGACAGAAGCATTTAGTCCTGCCTGGCTAATGAGCCAGGGTTATAGCGCCCTTATTCGCTCTAATTTTGTGAAGGCTTGATGCCCTTGGCTACATAACTTGAGTATAGTATCTAGATAATTTTTTAGCATTTTTGTTTCAAATGGCTATAGCCTAAAAATGACAAATCCTGCAAAAAATGTTGTAGGAGTGATTTTCACAAAATTAGTCAAATTTTTGAATAAAAATATTGAAAAAATTCTTTATCGACTTCTACACTGAAAAAAATCGACTTTAAAAATTTACAGTCTATTTACAAAAAACCCCATCTTTGATTTGAATGAAATTTTGTTCCCAGATAGGTAATTATGTTCCCTACCTACCGTCGAAAATTCAAGTTGGACACTTTTAAGGAAAAAAGCTATTTGAAAAAACTTTTTCTTGTTCAAACTGATTTTTTTTTCTGCGTATTTTTATCGAAAATTGAACCAATGAAAGTCATAATCATCTCAGAATCCAATTTTCCATACATGCAAAAAGTATCAGTAACGAATTTGGTATAGTATCGCAAACTGCACTGAAACGAGGCTGAAGGGATTCGTTTAACGGAGATCTGGTACTAGAATACTTAGCGCACGACCAGACAACATGTTCAATATCGCGATAACCGCCACCACAAGCGCAGAGACCACGACCTCAATACGCCGGAGATGGGCCATGCCATCATCCATTCTCTTGGACCATGGTTTGTTGATACCTTTGGGATTCCGTCCTCTGAGGAGAAATATTTGAAAACTTCTAATGCCTAAATATCCACCTTCTCATTATCATTCTAATCCTAGTGTCCACCTTCTCATTACCCGGAATGGAGCACTGCAAAAAAAAACTAAGGTAATATGCTATGATTTTTCAGATAAAGTACTCAAAAACTCCCATGTTTTCCCCAGGAAATACAGAGTGCTTTCCATGCTCCATCAAATGGGGAGCCTAGTGTAACTGTAACGATGTGGGCATGGGAGAATGTTGGCAGCACAGCCTCTTTTATGATTGCACTCACCACTACTGTCATAATAATTAGCATAAAAGCGATGCATAGCTGGTCATCATATGATGAACGTTCCGTGTATTCCAATCACAAGATTCACAACGTAGGCCCTGGCCACCACACGAAACAGTGATTCTCTGATGATTCGTCCGTTAATTCGTCGACGGACCGGTGTCAATAATCGAGTTTTTCAGCTTTCATCAAGTTTTTTATTTGCTTTTGTAGTGTCGCGTATATTGGAAAAAATCGGGCGATCCGACGTTCAGAAGTCCCTTTCGCGTATAATTCTAAGAAATCTCTGCCCACTACGAGGTAGGAAACTGTTCACGTTTGTTCGCGTCGTGTGCCTTAATCGTAATGCAAATGCATTGTGTAAAACCAGGGGAAAATGTAGGGACTGAAATATAAGGACACTTGGGGTTTTTGATGTCCCATGTGGAAATTCCTGCTAGTTTCTAAGATTACCGAGACCAGGAACCACTTACTTCGGTTTTGTAATAGCTTCCCTTCAAAGGACACTCTCAGGCCTTTACGAGGAAGCTTAGGAGAGAAAACTGATTTTCCTCCTTCGGAAATTTTTACACGCATTAGAAAATGTTCTAATATAATGGATGGTCCGACTCTCGCACTTTAATGTACAAGGAAACGTAGGAATTAGTCGTTGTCAGTGGCGTAGCGCTCTTATGTATAATCGGAGTGTTCCTTAAAAGAATGTTTCATTTTGTCCCCACATTTTCTACAGCCTTGTTTTACAATAAGTTCATGCCTTGCGGCACAAAAAGGCGAACAGGTAGACTAGCCCCGCCCAAAAGGTCAAAGTTAGCAAGAGCAGATTCGGCGAAAGGTTGGACATGAGGCTGATGGAAAATAAGTTGTGTTCAAATACTCCTTGATTTTTTCCTGAACGCAATTGCTTGCGAACAAGGGTTCTTGAAGGAGCGAACCCTATACTTCGCAATTAAGGCCTCTGTTGGAGACTACACCATCAATCTCTACTTCCCGGGCGGGTACATAGATAAGATCAATTTAGTATTTAGTTAAATCTCGCATATATCGATGATGTTAAATGGCTCATCTTTGCCCTCATTCAAGTTTGTTATGAATATATGAGCGACCGAAAATAAAAGTCGCAAGGATAGAACATGCTTCGCAAAACCCGTTTCAAACATATTAGAAGATAAAAATCGAAAATAAACTTCAAGCATAATAATCGGACAGAAATCCTTCAGCATAAGAATCGCTTAGAAAGTTCTCACCCGTAAAACTCGGCAAGCATGAACCTCCAGTATAAAAATCGTTTAAAAATAAATAAATTGTTCGTAGTAGGATCCGTCAAGATATACTTAACGTTCAAGATTAAAAGTCGTCTAACAAAAACTACTTTTTACTGGAGGTTTTTCTACCCGACTCTTACAAAGGAATGTTCCAGTCCGATTTGTATGCTTAATGTTTATATCCGGTTTTTATATTCTAATATATTTAAAACGGGTTTTATGAAGCATGCTCTATCCTTGCGACTTTTATTTTCGGTCGCTCATATACCAAATTCGTTACCGATACTTTTTGCATGTATCGGGCAACTAGCAGTTGAAAAATGGGATTTTGAGATAATTATGACTTCCATTGATTTAGTTTTCGATAAAAATACACTGAAAAAATAAATTCAGTTTGGACAAGGAAAAGTTTTTTTTAAATAAGATTTTTTCCTTAAAAGTGTCCAACTTGAATTTTTGACGGTAGGTATGGAAAATAACCTATTTTGGAACAAAATTTCATCCAAATCAAAGATTGTTTTTTTTTGTAAATCGACTTTAAATTTTTAAAATCGATTTTTTTCAGTGTAGAAGTCGATGAAGAATTTTTTCAATATTTTTATTCAAAAATTTGACTAATTTTGTGAAAATCACTCCTGCAACATTTTTTTGGCAGGATTTGTCATTTTTAGACTATAGTCATTTGAAAAAAAAAATAGTTAAAAAAGTTTGACCCTTTTCAAAAGACAGTCTAGATCATTTTCGAAAAAACGAAGTATGCAAAATGGCTTTTTGTGACATAGTTCTCAGGTACAGAAAGTTTCATTAAAATCTGAGAGGGTGCTGCCAACTCTGAATACGATTTAGCGCGAAATTCGTATACCTATATTGACATTTCAAGTTGGGGAAATTTGAAAAAGGATTGTGAAAAAATTCACATGCTTTAAAATTCATTTTCCATATGTTCGTTGTGTTACGCGATGATAAGAATGAAGATGTTTGGGGTTCTATTTCACAACATTCCGTTATGACGGCAAAGACAAATTACGTAGACTGTAATATGATTTAGGTGCTTTTACCTTAGTACTACAGTATATAGGCGTTTATTGCGCCTTTGGTTATACTAAACCAGAACCGATTGACTTGCTTGCAATTTTTCTTGTACCATATCAGATATGTCTAGCAATCAAAGCCTGCTGTGGGCGGTTTCCTCGTTGCTTTGCGTAACAGAAAAAAGACTAATATCGTGTTATTCTTGCTACAGGCTTAAACGGAGTCAGGAACGAACTTCAGCCCAAACATGATGACAATATTTGGCGTTAGGAACCCATTCAGTTCAATTTCTAAGATAAGCCACATTCATTGAATAACTGACCTCTTTAATCAATGAATGGTTATCGTCCTGTTTGTAGGCAAAAATTGTTGGAATCTTATCAGTCTAAAACGATTCTGCATAGTGTGAGTTTATCTAATCAGACCCGATCGATTTCAAAATCTAGACAATAAAGTATGTAAAATTTGTATATGCATATAAAAAAAAATCGTCGAATTCAAGAACTAAGCAAGTCACTAAAAATTTTCAACAAGGCTCAAGATCTCATTAAACTTTTCTTTAAACCGATTAGTTAATACCATTATTTTAATTGTTTCTTCAAGTAACTAATTGCCTAAAAGCATAATTATTTAATCCATCCAATCAATTTACTATACAATTCGAAACGACAAAAAACAATTCAACAGCGGCAGGTGTTGAGCATTGAACATTGTTGCAGGGCCGGAAAAAAGCGGACGAATGCTAAACATACAAAATTTAACGGCACAAGTGTCGGATTAATTAAAGCAGGCGGTGGGCACTTGTATCCAAGCTACACGCTCTACACGCTGCTACTAGGTATACACACCTAGGGGCTCTAAATAACAAGAAACAATAAATGAAGACGTCAGTGAAGTTGTTGCTGACGTGGTGATGTTCAGTCGGTCAGTGGAAACTGTAGTTTATTTACATATTTTATAATCAAATGGAGTGTTGGTTTTTCGTTGGGAAAATTGAAGCAACTTGATTCTGTTGGCCAGCTCAGCTTTACCCGTTTGCCTTCAAAATTCGTCCAACAAATATAAGATTAATAATATTCTCAATATTTTCTCTTTCCTAAATATGCCATCGTGTGATCGAATAAATACTTACCTAAAGTGATGACAATAGGTTCGATGAAAGTTGTCCAGCTGACTCTCGTATTTCTATATCAAGAACCCTTATCAGAATGGTTGAAATGTTCGTCGATACGTTATTAGCAAATAAGTAACGTATTAGATCCTGAAAAATAACTTCGGTTTAAAATATGTCTTCGAAATTCGATTTCTCGACTCACTTAAAATTATGGCGTAATCTCTGGCGTAATTGCCAACTGTCAAAACGTGTCTAACTTGTAAGATTTTCATCGTATTAGCTATCAAATTTTTTTCACAGTTGTGAACAGAATTTACACATATACAAAATTAAAATTGAAAACTTTATGTATTGAAATAAATATTTGAGAGGCTCGCCCGGACTAGTAAAAAAGTCATGAAAAATTAATAAACTGAACTGAATTAATACTTGTTTACTAATCCTTGCGTACGTTCTGCTGTCTTGCATAACTTTATTACGTGCTCTATGCTAAGAGTAGAAAATAAGCAAAGAAACTACTGTCATTCATGTTGGATAATTTTTTACATGCTAGACAATTTTTACTACCGTAAACGGTATTGCATCACGAAGCTTAGGTCCCAGGAAAGCTTAGCAAAAAAAACTACATAAAGAGCGAGAAGGATAGTCATCAGCGCAGAAATTAAAGCACTAATGCACATCTAATAAGGGGGTATTGTTGAACAAAGTTGAGCACGAAGAATGAAGGGAATACAACTACGTTGACAGATCGTCGTTTGAAGGGTAAAAATTAAACGATTATCTCGCAAGGTACGCGCTAGCTGTAGCATTCAAAAACGAAACAATTTTCGGATGGATGGATAACAAAAAAAATCATTGAATCAATGTCAATGAACATTAATTCATGATTTCACAAAAAATGATTCCACTCCCTGTCGCGCATTGTCCATTGTCAATTCTAAATCATCATCAGGGGCAGATTCAGTAAAAAATTGGGAGTGGTCTAAATTTAAGGAAATCAGTGAAAAATTGGTTTGAGAATGAAGATTTAAAATTGTTAACTAACTCAACAGTTTGAGAGAACAATATCCATTTCAATTTTAGATTCGATTCAGCAACTATAAACCCACACAGACATGATCATGCGTATTCCCCTCGCACAGTTAATGTACTTTGAATTAGTTCCCTAGTTGGCTAAATAAACGGAAAACAAAAAATTTGGTTAGCTAAGTTCAATGATGTCATCTCGATTAGTATCAACCGGCGTGTTCCCTAACAATGCCATCTTAACATCAACCATCACATATGACAACAATGTGCAATTTTGATTATTCAAATTATTCACTGCAATTCCAGACGAGACGGGAAATGTCACCAACTAAGCACTGCTTAAGGCCAATTGTAGCGCACCGTGATTCGGAATGTGATATTAAGTGTACGGTTCCGATGTGCGGGCCTTCACGATCGCGTGTAGCATTGCGAAGGGCTCGAACGTTTATATGTTAGCGTGTTAGATCGCATGTGCTAGCGTGTATGTGAATCGCATGTATAAATTTGATTTCGTAACCCTGTGGCCATTTGCATATTCACGTGTGTTCTTGAATGATTGCGCGGATCGTGAATAGGGATCATTCATAAATGACGTAGCATTATATGGGGGAGGGGGGAGTTTTGTATTTTGTGATGATGTGTGACGACAGGGGGGTAGGGGGTCATGTCATGCTACGTAGCTTTTTTAAAGGGGAATAGAATAGAATTTTTAAAAAAAATTACGGGGAAAAGGGGGGGGGGGCAGAGTTACCGTCAAGCTACGTAATTACCAGGGGGGGTATTTAGAGGTTTGTGACGAAATGCTACGATGGGGGAGGGGGGGGGGTGTTAAAAATCACTCAAAAATGCTACGTCATTTATGGATCATCCCATATGATACTTAAATTTCAGTGCGCAGATCAGATACTTGAAGACAGCAAGTGTCACCAAGGAACGTGTTAACTAGGGGATACGAGCGTTATTTTTTATTGGTACTAGAACCGAGAGTAAAAACTGCCGGACGTGACCGATTCGTGGACGTGAGAACACGGGCATTTGCAAGTTCACATTTGAGACTGTGTTTTTAAATATTCAAGTGCTAAAACGCCTACTTTATGGCACGGATTGTTAACAGGTTTGCGAAATCGCGCGCGTAGATTGCGTGGATAGTCGCGAAGAGCTCTAGCGTTTGTATGTTAACGTGTTTGTCGAATGTGCTAGTGCTTACGTTACTTCACATATATAAACTCGATACATGATTGCGGAAACAAAATCATTTGTACGTTCACAGCTTGAGGCCGTTTTGGCAAAAAAAATATTTATAATTTATTACCGGGGTGTTTTCATGATTGGGAGACCGCGAGCGTATGCGCGGACGATCTCGAAAGGCTGCCATTTATCATCTGGTATGTTGTCATCTTCGGGAGTCTTGGAATGGAAAACTTCAAGTTTAAGAGTCTCAAACCAGAGCTCATCGTCTAGCCTAGGGCGCCGCTAGAGAGAACTTGTCCCTAAACCCACTTTGTACACAATTTCGACCATGGCATATGTGAGTAATAAAGGTCACAGAGTTAAATACTAAATTTGTTCACAATGCAGCTTAACTATTTTGTTAACTCAATAGCTAGAGTTTTAGAGAACGACACCCATCTAAAATTGCTCAACAAAATTAATATTGCGGAGAGGGTTTGGAACCTCAGGACCTCTCTTCTGGATCAGCCCTGATCATTGTACATGTTACAGCAGCCATTTGCCCACTCAGACAAGATCATGCGTGTTCCCCACGCACATTAAATTCTCTATGGATCACAAATATACAGAGATACTACATTTGTTCACAATGTAGCTTAATTTTTTGGGATAAGATTTTATTCGTTATATCGCCGATTAGGGTCATTAAGCTAAAAGTCGTTTGGCCGAACGAGTCATAAGGTCAAATGAACCATTAGACCAAATGAGTCATTAGATCGAATGCGTTAGGTTTTAGTGGTCTGGTAGCCGATGGTACAATACGTGTAAATACATCTGAGAAACTGTCGTTTTTAAAACTTGGCGGTATCCAGCAATGATAAAGCCGTTAATTATCGTCTGGGCCAACGGTCGTCTGGATTTGGGCTGGTTGAGTAGAATTTAAATCGTGCAGTACAAGATTTATAATTCGAAAGAACAGCTCATGATATAAAGAAGGTTAAGAAGCAAATAATTTTAATTATTGAAACTATTTTTATTTTAAAACAATGACTTATGGATCGGTAAATAATGCAAACGTAAGAAGGTGTCCTAACCAAACGTTGGCAAAGCAACAAGTCTCTGGCGGAAAAGTCAAGACGTGTGAACAAATTTCATAAAAAAGCAGGATTCATTTATTTTCATGTTTCAAACGTTTGCGTACTGCGGAGGCATCTTGATGCGAAGAAACGTAAACTGTGCAAAACGGACATGGGAATAAATTCGTAACATTTGATTCACTTTCTTCAGCACTTGGACCGAACCTCCACCAATGAATATTGCGGTTGTGGGTGGTGCTAGGGGGATTAAGGAAGTAGAATAAAACCATTAGAATTTGTCTGGCACAATGCCAGTAGTCATGATCGGACAGAAAAACAAGAAGTCTCTGAGTTTTCGCATTAAATTAGCTCAAATTTCGCAGAACACTTCCAATTTGAATAACGTATATGTTGTTATGGACATTCCACGTGGCGTGTAAATTCAAAAGATCTGAAAAAATCGTTTTCTTCTAACAAAGAACAGTAACAGATTCATCAAATAGAGCTATACAAATTTCTCTCAAGCCGAGAAGCCCTGGAAGCTTTGCAGGACTAGCATGGATCACTGTCCTCCTTTTTATTAAAATTTCGACCTACGGTGCGTTCGGATAAAGACCTTTGGCCTAATGTGTATTCGGCCTGATTGCCAGACTCCTTTCTGACGTCGCCTCTTAGAACTCTAACTGTAAAAAACCGGACAAATAAAGCAAGCCGAGATGTTCATAAATTGAAAGGAACAGCTCATGCATTAAAGAAGGAAAAATGCACTGATTTTTCAGACGGTTATTAAATACAAGAATCATGTAATAAGCACTTTAATAAGTCGCAGTCGCTAATTTCGAAGCAGATATTTCCAATGTCATGACAATCGGTTAAATGTTCCTATTTTGCCTGATACCCATTCGGATGAATGACTCATTCGCTCTAGTGACCCATATGGCCTCATGTCTCTTTTTTGGGCCAATGGCATTCGGCCATATGGCCTATTCGGCCTACTAGCATTATGAGTCAAACGGATTTCCGCCCAATGGCCCGATACCGTTACATCGTAGTGATTGGATCTATTACGAATGTATAACCGAAATAGTTATTATGATAAAATGGCTAAAAAAGCACGACTGTTGTTTCTGTTTCTGTAAATTTCAAAATCAGGCGTGTCTCAGTTTTCTTTCCCTTTATTAACTTTTATACTTATTTTTCTTATTCTAGACACTACATAGCAACCGAAACTTGGTGTTTATCGAATCAGAATTTGATCTCTGGCAGTTTTTTAGTAGCCAACAGGGAAAACAGATCGAAATGGTGAGCTAAGCAAAAGCAATTATGTGAAAAAATCTCCCCAGAGGCAGTATTCGAACCTACAACCCTTGGGACTGCGGAAAAATGAATAAACCCTTAGGCTATCCCAGAAATAACACATGATTATCGCATTGGCGACAGTGATCGTACCCTGCCTCTAAACCGAGATCCCGCACAACCCCATCTACCACCCAACACATTTGATCTATTTAATTTCCACGCTAAATATCAAGGCCATGGGCCACATTGTGTCTTTAATTATCGTCTGGTGTCTATAAAGCTCATTACCCATCGTACTTCGATGGGTGACAGAACTAATGAAGTCTGTCGATTTAAATAGATCAAATATGTGCAGCTGTGATCTCATTTCAGTGACATTGTGCGATCACTGTCGCAATTGTCATGTATTCTTTCTGAGACGTCTTTCTATCCCAGGGATAGTATAAGGTTTCATACATAGCGTCCGAGTCCCAAGGGTTGCAGATTCGAATCGTGCCGCTGGGAGCATTTTTTCACAAAATTGCTTTCGCTTAACTCACAATTTCGATCCTAAATTCGATCACCACTTCGATCTTAAATAAGGTATTGGCACTTATGTCAAAAATTTGCGCTTCGATTTCGTCTCATCAGAATCCGACATCAACTTAGTGACAGGACTGAGCTAGCGCCGGGCGGACGCTAGCTCCTAATCTCTGAGCAAATCCCTAGCCCTGTGTGATGACCCGTAAGCAAAGGAGTTCTGATTAAGCTAATCCTGCCACTAAGTTAATGTTGGATTCTGATGAGACGAAGTCGAAACGAAAATTCTTTAACTAAACTAGTTAAGTTTTCGGTTTAATTATATTGTTTTTTGAAACAGAACAAAATGGCATTACATTTATTACAACTGAAGGGCAATTGTTTCATTTGAGAGGCAAAGTTTGACAAGCGGAACCAACTGATTCCGAAATCAACCACCGAACCATTCCTTTTGTGATGCCGTTCTGCTTTGTGAAAACCACCGAAGCAATATCCAAAACAAATCACACAAATAAATCGAAAACTAAAATTCGTCAACACGTTCGCTGAAAATTCGGAACCTTTCGGCGGCTTTGAAAATGGAAATTCAGTTTTTTACATCCACGCCCAGCAAAGCGACGTCACACATTCATTAACCACCCTCTGAAGCGAATCGATCGCGATCGAGAGCCCCCTGTGTTGGCGCGAAAATGCACGAAAGCCTTATTCGATGCCAGCAAAACATTTCCTACCCGCCCAGCCGTTGGTAGGTTTTCTGGTCCGTATGTAGTCCACATTCAGCCAGCCACCGAATCGGGTCGGAACGTTGCTAACCCCAAACAGAAAATCAATCGTGATCAGAAGAAAAACAGCTTTCATTGCTGCTGAACCATCATCAAAAAAAAAGCTCACGGAAGTAAAGCCACTACAACCTCCAAAAGTAGACCCAATTGACCCGCCAGCATGACCGCAGCAGAAAAAAGTGGTTACCTCGGCGTTTTCTTTGTTAGTGATCTTCGCTCAGAGTGTTTGGGGCTTTGGCTGTGACTGCCTAGAGTGCCAAGGACACTGCAAGCAAACGGACCTGCAGTCGGTGGCCTAGCGAGAAGCAGTGTTGTTTCATTTGTTGGTTGGTGGCACTCCGATGGTGATCGCGGTCGGATATGTGCTTTCCGGTGAAAATCTGTGCAATCGAAGAATTCATTCAGTTGTATCGATTACAGCGGCTGCAGTGTGGTGAAGGGCGACCGATGATCTTTTCGAGTAGGAGAGGAATTTTAATTGTTTCAGCTTCATAGTTAGAGGCAAGCATGAAAGTTATCAAGTTCTCGGTCAGTGAACAGTGTCGTTTAGTTGTGCTCGACTTGTTGCCAGAATGACCTCGAAGAAGACACTAGAACAGGTGATCGTGGTTTGTGTGATAGCTGTTTTGTGTGGTGACGTTGTGCGATGTGATCTATTGAGGAAGTCCAGAGCGGTGATAAGTGCTGAAGTAACAACTGAATCCATGAGCTCCTTTGATCAGGAAACTACCACAGTTAGCGCAAAAAGGTTGCAAACAGTGCCGAAGGAAAGTACAATAGCAGTGCCTACTACAACGGAAGAAAACGAATCCGACAGTGTCGGAATAAGCACGGTGATCGTTCAGTTGAAACACTTTGGGACGAAGAACTTTACGTTTTTGGAACCCGATCATATACCGATCAGTAATTTTCTTGATCTGGATGAGAACGTGGACTTGGAGCTGCTGTTTACCGAGCATGTCAATGCAAGTTTAGAGCACAGCAATAATCCGGCTGAAAATGTTGTGGTAAGAGGGTTCAACATTTGTTAAGACACAGTAACTTTATTAATGGGTGCCGCACAGAATATTTTCAATCTTAAAAAAGACAAAGCAACCTTCGATATTTCAAGCAGTATCAGATAAAATCTACCACATTGATGGTTACTCTTATTTTTCTACCATCGATTACATTCTCCCGCAATCGTTCACAGCTCCAGATCGAAGACTACGACGACGACGGAAACACCAAAAGTTACTTTCTGCATTCCTCGCCATACTCCGCAAGTAAGTGCAGGACGTCTAATCTTTAACATGTTTCACCTTTTCACCCACCTGAAAGCACGACGCACCATGCACAAACAGCTGTTTCTCAGAGACCTGCGCATGCGGCGGAGGACACGGCTCACCGATTCCGGAGGAAAAAAATATCAACGCTCACGTAACACGCTGACACAGAGAAGCGTGCACTACTGGTATACAAACAAATTCTGTTCGCACTCATTTTTTTGCAGTTTCTTTACCTCCATAATTAACTAGTTGCATTGTTTATACGCATGTAAATAAGGCGGCTTTTCTTCCTTTCCTTTCTGCTAACTCGAATTACTCCTTTCCCCTGCCAACGCCTACTGTGATCGTGTCGGCGGCGGTGAAAGATCCTGTCAATGAAAGCACGCCTACCTCAAAAAGCATCTCAACGCGAGTTTCAGGCTTCTTCCGAGATGTACTGCAACGGTTGGGCGTCTACAAGTACATCGTAAACTACCGGAATCGGCACGGAGCGGAAAGAGCACTAGACGGCAAGATTCCCCACCGATTTCATCCGAACAGTTTGTCGGCTTCGGTTGAGACGGATCAAGTGACAACTTCGACTCCATCCGCGAGTACTGGCAGCAGTACTTCGAAGCGGCCCACCGCCAAGGGTCACCCGGCAAAGTCGTCGATCGCAAGTTTGTTCGATCAGTTCAAGCAGCGCATCAAAGCGATCTATCCGGGGACGGTTTGGTGCGGCGATGGGAATCAGGCGAAGAGTGAAAACGATATCGGATTTTTCTATCAGACGGATGTGTGCTGTCGGGCGCATGATCTGTGTCCGATGACAATCGCCGCCGGCGATCAGTTTGATCGGTTGCGAAATAATGGATTTTTTACCCGGTGAGTGGTTTTGTTGTGCGACGTGGAACTTAATCCGATTTTAATGAAACCATTTTTGCAGATCGCACTGTGATTGTGATAAGCAGTTCTACAACTGTCTGAAAAATGCTAATACGTTGGTATCGAGCCAGATCGGTTACACCTATTTCAACCTGCTGAAGCCGCAGTGTTTCCGGCATGAGCATCCTAAAGTTGCTTGCTCCAAGAAGTACTTCGAACTGACTCTAATGGATGAATACCCAATAAAAAATATTTTCCTTTTTCAGAAGCAAACACAAATGCCTAACGTATGTTGTTGATGAAACGAAGGACAAACTGTGGCAGTGGTTTGATAACCTAATCTTTTAGATTCATGGGGAATGAGGAAGAGAACAACTTCAAATACCAAATCAATGCATTATTGAAATAAGTTTTATTTATTTTAATGTTAATTTTTCAACAGGACAAGTGTTTTAAAAAGCGATGTTATGCTGAATAAAGCCAAAGTAGCGGTTTTATGTAGCATATTTACATTAAAGAAGCGAATAGTGACAAATCGTCACAAATGAGAAACCACTGCATAATTTATTCACAGATTCGTGTTGGATCTGACTCTCTGCTCCGACAATATTACGCATCAGGTGGCTAATAATCAGCTCAAACCTTCGCTAAGTAAATTAGCATGCATTATGGTAGTCTGACTTTCTGTCAGACCTTCATGAAAATACATGAATTTCCGTTAACCATTAACGGATTTGTATAAGTTTGGAGTCGTTCTGAGAACTCGATTGCAGATGTCGCAGCATCTCTACTGGAGCAACATACCGTACTAGCTAATGATGTGACACCAAGAATGCATCAGAGAATCTTGATTGAAACCCTTCGACACAAGTTTGATCGTACCAACCAGTAACGCGGGTGACGTCGTGTAAACTGTCGAATACGAATTTCCAATTGACATAGCTTAATTTAATACATTTAATAAAATATATGAAACTACGCTTGCAGGAATGGTATTCGAGAAAAAAAAAAGAAATTTTGGTTAAGTACAACGGGAAAGGTTGTTTGAATCTGTCATCATTACGCCTTCTGTTTCCCCATGCGTTAGCCGCCGATTTATCCTACTTTCATCGACGATTTATCAGTTTCTCAGAACATTACAAATTCGGCGTTGAATAATAGTAAATATAAATGTGAATTCCTCTCGCTAGTAATTCGTTTTGCCATAGGCAGATGTAGCTGGACGAGCATGGTGATACTTCAGGTTCGAGTGATTCTATAATTCTTAGATGAACTTTGGATCCCTCTCGGGATCTTCAGTTGATTATCTATATTATACACGGTTCAGATCTGTTTTCTCAATTTTTATGACATTGAAAATATCTTACTGCACTATCTGGGGCAGGGTGTCATTCTAAAATCTAAAATCAAATGATGTCACGTTTTTGCGTCACTATTTCGAACGCTAATAACTTTGTTATTAATGAACGGATTTCCGTCTGTTTACCACCAAACAATTCGAAATTAACTGAAATAATGTTTTATTGCTCTACCCTTTTTTTATAGCACACAATTGAAAAACAAGCAAAACTGATTAGATCTCGGAAAACGTGAAAACTCCCTTACATCAGTCAATCTATCCCGGGCAGAACCGTCAATAGGGAGCACCTAAGCGACTCAATCAGATACGTGAGGCTATTTATAGAGGTGCCGCGTGTTCGTTTGTGTCAGTCCTTGCTCGATTTTCGCACGAGTAGGACCTGGACAATAATGTCCGGACGATGCGATAAGTGCTAAAGTTGCTTGTTCCAAGAAGTACCTTACGGTAGCTTGAAAGGGTAGATTGTTTAACAAAAAAAAATGTTTTCCATTTTCAGACGCAAACACAAATGCCTAACTTATATTGTGGATGAAACGCAGGACAAATTGTGGCAGTGGTTCGATAACTTAATCTTCTAGATTCATTGGGAATGAGGAAGAGAGCAACTTCCAATACCAAAAAATGGATTATTGAAATAAGTTTTTATTTTAATGTTAATGTTTCAACAGGACTATTAAAGTTATGCTGAACAAAGCTAAAGTAGCGGTTTTATGTAGCGTAGTTCAACCGCTTTTTTTTTATTTGAATCATATCGTTCCCACCTGTAAGGGGGTGGGCGTAGCGTATTGGTAAATCGATTGCCTTGTACGCAGCGCACCTGGGTTCGAGTCCCGACCCCGCACATAGAGTTAGAAATTTTTCATAAGAGATTTTTCTAACCCGAAGAGGCAAATGACCTTAAGGTTAAAACCTCGATAATCGAAATGAAAAAAAAAGTTCCCATCTATAGCTTTAATTCCAAATTAGGAGACTTGAGATTGATAATATGCCAAAGTAGCACGTATCTGAATGCACTCAACGCAGAAGATCGGCCAAAATTTGCAGGATATGGGAGAAGAGTCGTGTTAGACCTGACACACTGCTCCGACAATATTATGATGGCTAATAATCAGCTCAAACCTCAGCTAAGTAAATTAGATGACTGGATGATCGAGCATGTATTACGGTCGTTGATACCACAAACTTACCCATGGTAGTGGCATATGAAAATGCTCATCCACTGCTTCTCAAAGCCCGCCTTTGTGGAGCGCCGAGTTATATCAGACGATGGCCATGAGCTTATTTTATGAAGCACAGCTTGCACAGAATTGGTCGAATATGCAATGGAATGGAAAGTTAGGTTATCTGGTTGGGTTTGGTCCATTTTTTGCTCTAACAGATTTTAAAAACTTCTCTCGTAACTTGTAAGAGGTTTTCACCTGTAGTCTTGTAGTAAGATGCATGCAAACACCAAAGAAATAATCGCAGCTGTAAAAATGTCTTGTCGGACTCACAATCTAATAACGGCACAAAACTGAGCAACAGCGTCGCTTTCCAAACTTGAATGTCACTTCTTTTCCTCCTTAATTGGCGCAGCAATCCCAAAAGTGCGCGCTTGAAGTCGGTCAATCAAAGCAAGCTGGGGTTGCCGGCTTTGTTGTACTAAATCAGTTGCGTCGATAAAATAAACTGTGGCAGTAGGCCCAGCAGTTGACAGTACATTAAATAAACTTTTTTTGGGCTGACAAAATGTAGCTCGCAAGATTCAAATATTGAAGCTTCGTTTTCTGGAATCGAAAGCAACTCCCACTTGTGGAATGGTCGCCGCAGAATTCCTCCTTCTCGATTCCGCCTTTACGCCGAACTTGAGTCGGTAAGTTGTCCTTTATGATCGCCATCACTCAGCACTCCCGGTCTTGAAGTTCTTGGATGTGCTACCATCGTGAGCGCGTTGAACGGTATCTCCTCACATGAAGGCTCTGGAATGACCGTCAGAGAGCGATCAACCATATTATTAAATGTTAAATATTTGAGACTAAGTTTATGAGAATGGACTTAGCCTTTTTCGAAGAACCGATGCGACTTCAATTCTAGAATATTCACAGAACCCGAAATTGTCGAAGGCGGACACTGTATTCAAAGGGACTGATCAAGAAGGCTCTAGCAAAGCTAAATGTAGATCTTACTAACGACGGTTCCATCGGCACTTACCGCAGAGAGAGCCAGGAAACCATCATCACTGTCACTTTCTGCAACCCTGGACCAACAGGAAGCATAAGCTGGTGAGTGTGCGAGGAGTATATCCTCAGCGATCGGAAACAGCACATAAACTAACAATCTTAGAAAACGACGATCTTTAACAAGGGCGTGCTCTTCGAAGCACTTAGATTTGAGGGTATCCTCCTGATTCTAAGGACGGATGATTTCACGGAAGTACTAACAAGGGTATGCTATGCTACCATGCGGAGAAATGGGTAACCAAGGTACGCCAAGAAAACTAGTGGTATACGACGATAGCCGATCTACGTGTAAGTTGCCTCCGAGCCTGGAGAAGAAGTCAGGCGGTTCGCGTATATAGTTGTAATCACCGCTCTCAACAAAGCGATCAAGCTAAGCAAGAAATCCTTCCTTGTGGAGCTCTGCCATAAATCCAACAAGGATCCTTGTGGAGACACCTACAGAATTGCTATGGCGAAGATAAAATTCCCTGGTTCTGAAAATAGCGACAAATGCGCACCCAGACATGTTCAGGACTACACTGCAGAAATACATCGATGAATGTAGCTTCCCCAATAACTGGAAGCGACAGCAGCTTCCGAAGACGGCAAAAAACCTCCTGGAGATTCTTTAGCGCATAGGTCAATAAGTCTGTTGAATTCAGCCAGAAAGCTGTCAGAGAGAGAGAGAGAGAGAGAGAGAGAGAGAGAGAGAGAGTAACACTGAACAGGTTTACCAAGTACACGAACCGTGAGAATTTCTTGTCCAACATGTAGTTCGGCTTCCGGAAAGGAATACAGTGGATACTATCCGAAAATGCGGAAACTGCGCGGATAATACTGTACCTACCGGACCGTATCGTTGAAAGCAGTCTGCGTCATTGCCAGAATGAGTCCCATTGTATTGCTACTGGAGGAGGATCAGGAATGCTATATGAACAGAGACACCAGAGGAGTTCGGCTAAGAACTTGTATTCCCATCATGAGGAAGCTTTAAGAGAAATGGAACATGGACACACCGGTTGATCCCAAAAGTGTCCACGTGGATGAACACAAAGCACGAAGTTGATCAAGCAAGTGGATGAACAGCGGGTGATCATCCTGTGGAATAGGCTAGATCTCACGCCGGGTAGCGCTTTGCGTCGATCCATCGTACCCAACCGACAAGATCGTTAAAAGGCTTACGAAAAGGGATCATTATTCGGAAAAAATCCGCCACGGGTAACTTGGAGTAGGGTGGATTAACCGCGGAAAACTAACTCTAATAATAAGCGTTGATTCTTCGTATCGAAAGAAATTCCGCTTCCAGGGAACTCTCAGTCGGAGTAGATTCACCACCGTGGACTATCCGAATTGATCGCAACAATGCAGGAAGATGAAGGGCTTGCGAAAGCGGGAGCGGAGGATCTAAACGAATGCATGCACCGAATAATCGAAAGAATCTGGGACAGGTAACAGCTACCGGAGGAGTGGAAGGAAGGGGTTATCACCCCGATATACAAGAAAGGCGACAGATTGGACTGTGAAAACTACAGAGCGATCACAGTGACAAATGCCACTTACAAAGTGCTACCCCAGCTTCTGTTCCGGCGCATGTCACCGCTGGTAAATGGATTTGTCGGGAGTTATCAGGCCGGTTTCATCAACGGCAGATCAACAAACGACCAAATCTTTACTATACGGCAAATCCTCCAAAAATGCCGTGAATACCAGGTCACGACACATCACCTGTTCATCGACTTTAAAGCCGCATATGACACGGTGGACAGTGTAGAGCTATGGAAAATGATAGACGAGAACGGCTTCCCTGGGAAGCTGACAAGACTGATTAAGGCTACGATGGATGGTGTAAGGTGTTGTGTCAAAATTTCGGGCGGCCTCTCGGGTCCGTTTGAAACACGCAGGGGACTAAGACAAGGAGATGGGTTGTTCTGCCTGCTGTTCAATATAGCGCTGGAAGGTGTAATGCGAAGAGCGGGGTTCAACATGCGGGGCACGATTTTCACGAGGTCCGGACAGTTCGTGTGCTTCGCTGACGACGTGGACATAATCGGTAGAAATAAGGAGACGGTAGCAGATCTGTATACCCGATTGAAGCGCGAACCAGCACGAGTAGGACTGAAGATAAATGTGTCTAAGACGAAGTACATGCTGGCTGGCGGAACCGATCGCAATAGGGAACGCTTGGGCAGTAGTATTACGATCGACGGCGACGAGTTCGAGGTGGTTGACGAGTTCATCTATCTAGGCGCATTGGTGACTGCGGACAATAACACCAGCCGGGAGATCAGAAGGCGTATTATCTCTGGAAGTCGTGCTTACTATGGGCTCGCCACAAAACTTTGAGACCCAGGAAGCTTCACCACCGCACGAAATGCGCCATCTACGGGCACGAAACGTGGACAGTGATCGAGGAGGATTTGCAAGCACTCGAAGTCTTCGAAAGAAGGGTGCTGAGAACGATCTTCGGTGGTGTGCAGGAGGATGGCGCGTGGAGGAGAAGGTTGAAACACGAACTTGCGCGACTCTATGGTGAGCCAGGTATCCGGAAAGTAGCTCAAGCTGGAAGGGTACGGTGGGCGGGGCACGTTGTGAGGATGCCGGACAACAACCCCACCAAGTTGGTGGGGTTGTTGTCCGGCATCCCAACCCTGCAGGTACAAGATGGAGCGTTCCCGGCGGCTGGACCAAGTGGAGCAGAACCTGGCGAGAATCGGGCACCTGGGAGATTGGAGACAAGCAGCAACTGAGTGACATGGCGAAATATTGTGGAACAGATTAAATCATGTTAATATGATATATAATCAGGAAATAGGGATCTAAACGATCAAATGTATGCAAAGACTGATGGAGTACAAGAGAAATGTTAGAAGCTTAAGACTCAAAAGACAAGAAACTTAATAGATCAAACGAGACTCCCAGTTAATTAGGAAAATTTCGTGAAAAATAGCAAGAGGTTCAGGGTCTTGATTGAAAAGTCGAGTTTGAGAGTGATTGCAAACCCTTTTTTATGTAAAAAGGCAAAAATGCACTGACGACTCTTGAACATTTCATAAATCCAGGCTGCTATACGCAGTATAAAAGAATGTTTCAGCAAAGATTGCTACATGCGTGGACAGAAATGCCGATTGTGCCTAAAAGTACACGTTAAAGTTCACATAAAGCTCTTAGCGAACTTTCAAATCACTCAATCTTGTACTGTTCGAAAAATTGCTTGAAACGAGAACATTAAAAGAAATAAACCTCAAGCACACCATCACCAATTGCCCTGCAGAAACGTACACGAGGACGATCGCCAGAAAATGCTGTTTATAACGGCATTTTAAATAACGTCTAACTAAATTTGTTGGAGGAATAATGTTTCAAATTTCTTCTAGAATAATCCCCAATCTCATCAGAAAGTCAATTCTAATATCTATGCATTGATTTATGATACATTAATCTTTCAACTATATTGACTTTTATGTGATGGTTCTGTATACGTTGTTTTTACTTATTGTAATTCGTTCCAATTCCGACACTTTTTCTGCATTTTCTCAACAGTTTCTTATGTCTATCCGTACTGTCAGACAATAATTTCACTAGTTTTCTACTTACCCCTCCTTCGAAAATCCATTGAGATGTTGATCGTAATTGTATGTATGATTAAAGAATCTGAAAAGAAACGGAAAATATTTAAAACCATTAGTTTACTCATGTTTGATCGATCGCGCTTAAACTCAGAATAGAAATATTATGGATAAGCATAGTTCATCCTCGCCTACCTAGCTTTTACCGAAAGCTTTTCAACCAGCGACAAAAACAAATTCCTCCCCTTCATGACACTGCGCCACAAATACACCGAAAACTATACATCAGTGAACAGCTATGTTCATCTAGCCGGCAAGTAAAACGCCAACCCGCACCGTACCAGTTAGTGTTGAGCGGTTACTCTCGCCTAGTGGACGCATATCTCGATAGCCCCGAAAAAAGACAGAAAACATAAACCAAAATGGTCAAACTATTCGACAACGTCAACGAGGAGGTCTACCGGACCTACGTCTTCTGGGCCGCGGTGCTGGTGGGCAAAATGCTGATAATGTCCATCCTGACCGGGATGCAACGTTTCCGGAAGAAGGTAAATGCGTTAAAACATTGATATTACGCAACATCCAAGATGCTAGTTGGTGTGCATACACAAAGCTGGCCTTGAACTAAGTCCCCCCGCCAGAGAGGGGGAGAATCGCAAAATACCGGTCTACTATGTGTGAGTGCGTTACTCGCAGACGACAGATTAGATGAGAAAGCACTTTTCTGGGTAGATTGCGAAAACGTCGCGGTGGCCAGTACCGGAATAATATGCAAAATTCAAATAAAAATTTCGAAAGTTGACCTTGCCAAGGGCGCATTACGGACAGGGGCCAATGAAAATGCATTTCCTATACATTTATTTAACTTTTTCCAGGCTTTTGTCAATCCGGAAGACATTGCTACCATGCCAAAGTTGAAGCTGAAGTTTGACGATCCAGATGTGGAACGTGTTCGCAGGTAAGTCTGGTTTCAGTCTATAATCTTATCGCTTTCCTTTGGTGCCTGTTTTTGAAAGATTAGTCTTATGCATCGTAAAATGGCGGTCGAAAGTGATGAACCTAAATTTCAAATTTCTCGCTATTTTCAACTAGCTGAAATAGTTAGCAAAGCTGTTACAGTATTGTTAAGGATTATACTCTATATTACAGAACAAACGATATTTTTGCATTTATACCAATGCTGATTAAATTAACTTGAATCAACTTAATCCACAGAGCCCACCTGAACGACCTGGAGAACATTCTACCATACTTCGTGATCGCTTTCTTCTACATCCTGACCAATCCGGAAGCGTGGATTGCCATGAACATCTTCCGGGCCGTTGCCGTAGCTCGGATCATGCACACCCTGGTTTACGCCGTGGTGGTTATCCCACAACCGGCCCGGGCCATCTCCTGGTTCATTCCGTATGCTGCTAGTATCTTTATGACGATCAAGACGGTGCATTTCTTTCTGTAGAGGAAATTGACCGCATGGTGGTAGTCAGCAGACAATGGACGAATGGTGGCATATGTAATATAAGCTCTTTTTTCTATAAGTTGTGTGTGAAGTAATTTTAGTCAAAAACGATGTTAGATGCTGTATCACAGATAAACTCAGGAAAATGTAGTTTTGATTAAAGTTTGGAATTAATACATTAAATAAGTTTTTGTCTTAAAAATATTCAGTCTTTTTTAGAATTTCACTAAAATCAATGACACAAAAAAGCCAATCAAAACATGTAAAAAACCACTCATTATAAACATAATATTTGAATATACGCCTTTCGTTACGGGTAAAACGGTAGTAGAATAATAAGCCATTGTCTGTTCAAGTAAATGTTGCACTCTCACTACTCATCTCAACAAGATAAGAGTTAATTTAATGCAGAATCTCCGAAACTGAGATGCGACGATCGAAGTAGCCGGGGTTATTATTATACCAAGCGTGCGTAGCGGAGCGAAAATCTGCTGACTCATCGACAACAGTGAGGAGGCCGGGTGCAACGCGTTCATAAAAACGATCACACGCGCAATTAGTTTGGAATCATAGCTAGTAGAAATTGACTTGGGTCGAAGCGTTGATTTCATATGATGAGTAGGTACAAAATAGATGGTCAATACTATTTTCATAAATAGTTTATTGATATTTATAGGCGCTATTATACAATCGAACAAGCCACAAAATAAGAAAGCCAAGGTGAAACATTGTCTACCGTCAACTCGTACAATATTGCAGGCTGCTTTGATGTGTTAAGCACTGGTGAAATCGACAGAAAACTTCCGAGCCTTCTTTGTTCTGAAAGCAAGAATTCTTTCGATGAAACCCAACGCACAGTATTTCTAAACAATTGACAGCTACAACACCTACGCAGACGTGCCCTGCTAGCAGACCTGTTTCTTAGTTTTGATAGGCTTGAAAGGTTTGCTTTTAATTACTTTTTCTTCACTTTCTTCTCACCTGTTGCATCGGACACGAGCCAGGCGAATGCTTTTATAAGCTTCCACTCTTCATCTGAAAAATAAACTCTCTCAGCTAACGGTATAGTGGTCGGAAAGAAAGTTTTTTGACACTAGTATCAGTTCGGCCGCTGAAATAAACTGATTACTGGGAATTATTTCGCTTCAGAAAAAGGTGAATAGTTATCGGAAAAATATCACAATGGCGGCCGCAATTTTGGACAACCTGGACACGGAACTGTTTCGGACGTACGCCTTCTGGAGTGTTATATTGGTGCTGAAAATGCTGGCCCTGTCCCAGCTGACCAGTCTGACGAGAGTGCGCAAGAAGGTAAGTGAGTGGAAAGAGGGACAGTTACGGCCATCGACACGGTTTTGTCAAGCGTGGTAATGACTTATTCGTTTAGGGAACGATGCTGTTGTTTTGAGTAAGAATGCCATCTCAAATTCCTTGTGATATTGAATTAATTGAACGGCATTGAGTGCTGCGTTTCGTGGTGCATATGTACAGGTGTTTGTATGTCTTTCTTGATGGTGATAGTAACTTGTGTGCAAGTGACAGGTAACTTTGATTTCACAGTCGAACTTCGCGACGATTGCAGATCAAAGAAGGCCGTTTTTTGGTTCTAGAAAATATGTTCTCGGATTGCAATTGCTTTACAGAGTGGCATAAGATCTAAAGTTGGATTTTTGATTTTCGAATTCATGTCATCAGTAAGAAGAATCAATTTAGGGATAGGTAGACGGTAAAACAAATTGAAGATGAAAATGGACCACAAGTTTACGGAGGCCAAGCAATTTCTGTACTGAATACTTTCAATATAATAGCTGAGAAAACTTGTTTGATTTAACAACCTGCAACACGTCGCATAGTGGCCGAGAACTTTAAAAAGTTGGTCAAAAGTAATAATCTCACACAGATTTCATTTTAGCCATTTTCTGAACCAGGGAGACCCTGTTTTTGATATTTACGTGGCCTGCGTAAGGCCAAACCGGACTGAGTACCATTTTTTTCTAGTACTTTTCATGTTAAAATGCATTTTAGATAACTCACCATTAACACACCAAGTTAAGGAACACTTATTTGCTTTCATTTAGTATTTGTTCCCAAAAATAAATAGATGTTGGTGTTGCTAGCGCTATGTTGGATGCGATAACGTTTTTAGAGCATGAATCTCAAAATGTCGCTTGGATCTCTTTGGCATAACAAAGGCCACATAATAATCGGTCTGAAATTTTCCTTCATTCTAAATTCAGTGAAATTCGCACATTTTCCTGGATTTATCCAGGAATTGAAAACATGTGTAGTGCACAGGCCCGATGAGAGGGGGGGTCAGCCAGGGCAATTGCTCTGGGGTAGGGTGACCATATCAAGCGAGTGAAAAACCAGGACAGTCCAAAAAGGACTACCACCCTCCATCACCTCTTAATCGATTGTGCCTTCTCCCCATGTGTTCGGCAGCTTAAAACGTTCTATTCGGCAGTAAAACAGTTCTGGGGTCCTACAGGCAAAGCTCAGCCAAAAAGTCTTGCATGAGAATTCGATCACCGAGCTCTTTTTTCGGATTTACACACACGCAGTTCTTGTTACATCACCATCAGCAAATGTAACATGATGTTGTTGGATACATCGGCTATCATCAATTTAACGGATGATACGAAATATTCTGAAATCATCTGTGCAGCACCGGCGAGGGGTCAGTGAAGTAAAGTAGAAACATCAACGGCCCAAAGTAACTTCCCTACTTCATTCTTGATTTTAAGTTAAGTAGCTATCAATCTCCAATGACAATCATTATCTCTCGATCTGAGAACTATGATCGAAACAGCTGCAAGAACTACCATTGATTAGAAATTCCTCCAGTTTATCAATTGTTATATGAAAATAGCGGATTGGTTGGTGTAAATAATATCAGTTTGAGATCCTGGATTGAAAGGCAATTTAAGCCGGGAAGAAACTCTAGTTATCATTGTTTCATCGGCCAGAAATTGGTCCACAACTGGAACCATTTCGATTTGTTCGGCTGCCAAATTTCCTTGAAAACGGATCACACTGCCGTGATACGCATAAGAGTCCCATTTACTATCGATTTTCTATACATATGGGACTGTTATGCTTATCACGGCAGTACAGGTCATTCACATGTTATGTACGAACGCCTCATGTTTTTCTTTTCATTTTCCACGTGAGAGAAGAAAGTTGAGAGATTAAAAAAGACATCGGATTGTACAATTGAGGGATTCGAGTATTTAAAATTTTGTTTGTCGTATTTTGCTTGAGGGTGAATTTACGTGGCAATTATGGTTGCGATCGGTCATAACAGCGATCTGAACCAGAGAAAATAAAGCGAAGACTCAGTAAAGAAAAATATTTTAGGCTTACAGGGCACAAACCAGGACAAATCAAGCGTTTTCCTTGACTTCCCTGGACACCAGGACAGTCAGTGAAAAACCAGGACATGTCCTGGGAAACCAGGACGTATGGTCACCCTACTCTGGGGCCCGGGTCGCATTTGGGGGCCCGCGTTTTTACCCGGTAGATGGGCAAGCACGTCCGGTATTCATAGAAGAGCAATAAAAATATCAATAGTAATTTCTTTGTAGTCATTCGTTTTATTGAATTATTGTATGATGGAAGCGTAAAAAAAGAAAACTTTATTTGATAGTTGACATTTGTTAAAACAAAAGTTATTAAGAGAATTGTCTACTTTGTGTACAAGTTAAAAAAGCGAGTTTTTTCTACTTGAATCTAGGAACTGCACTACGAAATATCTAAGAGAAGAGACGACAACAGGCTTCTTGCTCTTCTTAATTTTCTCGACTTGGCCCTGCCGTAAATCTGAAGACAACAAGCGTTCATCGTTGCCAGATTCCCTTTGAATGCTTCTTACAATTGCCGAAAATAATTGTACCTAAAAGATCGCACCTCTACCAAGAATTTACAATGCTAGCTGCATTTAAAAATTAAATTAAATATTTATTCATGTCTCTCTTAACAATACACGTAACTATATCGTCATTCAGGTCTTTTATTCAATTTGCACGAAATGTTGATGTGTATGAAAAATAGCCAGAATAGATTCAGCAGCACTGTTTTCCATCCCAATTGTAAATATAACGAACGCTCATGACTGGCAAAATGACCAATCAGAAGCTGGTTCAATATTGAGGTTAGGACTGAATCAAATTGGCTACGCGATTGTCTTCTCTTCTCTTAGCGAAATATTGAGAAGCCAATTCAAAGTATGTTCGAAGAACGCAATACAGCGTCAAGGAGGAATGCGAGCGCACGGACAAACGCATTCGTCCTCTTCTACGTTCGCTTCTTTGCTGGTTGTGCTGGTTTTTGGCGTGGAGATACTGGGCGTGATTGTTGTTGAGTGAATATTTGTTCCTGTCAGAGCCGTAAATATTGATTTTGTAGCCGTTTGTGGTTTGGCATACGATAACGGTGTGCTCGTTACTGTTATAGCAGGTGGGCTTTTTGTTCTTTTGCACACAGTTTTCCGTGGTGTAATGTCTTTTTGCAGAATTCGTGCATAGGAATCTTCCATGGGTGCATAATCATTAATCAGTGTTGTCTGATGAAACGTCCCATTTTCGGTTGATCCGCATAAAATGCTTACGTATGAAGGAGTTCAAACCAACTTCTTCTTAACGGAAGCATTCTCACCATAAGAACAACGTTAGGAACATCCGGGAAAATGCGAAAGTTCAGCGGTTATGAAAAGCACTTCTTCGTATCTTGACATAAATTTGTTAATCACGATGTCAGCGATGTGTGGAGATAATTCATGTAAGCGTATCTCTGCACGTTTAGTAATTGTTTCACGTCTCGAGTAGTTGATTTTACAGGACATTTCCAAAATCAATAGCAACACAATTCGTCTGCAGTCGTTTTTACCGTGTATCTATAGCGGAACGATTTTTAGTTTCAACTCTGGGCGAGATGAGAAGATAGACTGAGTTTAACTAACCGTTGAATAAAATGATTAATTTTTATATTTTTGTATTGTTATACTAAGCTACTGTGTCGAAAAAATGAGTGCGTAGCGTACTGATTATGTTCCAGACCATCAATGGAACAGAAGCGCGAAACGAAATATATCCGCTCACTGTTAAAATGCAAATTATAAATTCCTCCGTGGGTTGGCAGTATTATTCCTGCTATAGTAGCACCTGATCCTATTTTCCTTACCCATAACCTTACCACTGCCCCAATCCTTCCCATCAGAGAAATGATGAAAAAACGATTCATGGCAAGGCACAGATCTCCGATCTACATGGGGAATGTGCCATTTGAGCCAGACGCTACTGATTCCTGAATACCCACAAATTTAAAAACTTGTAACTATGTCAATTTTACCCTATTTGGATACCGTGGAATAAGAAGCTGTCGCCTGTCTGGCACGCTATCTTTAGATGTAGCAATATGAGTCAACCGGAGTCTAATAGAAACCACGGACTCACGAGTTTCCCATGGCTGAAGAGATACTAGCTCATACTGCACTAGAGAACTTTAGTTTAAAAGGGCCCCGCAGTAATACAAGCCTTGGGACCCGACGCGGCTCTAGAGGGCCCTGGTAATGCAAAAATAATTGTTACTGAAGAAAAAGATTTACTTTATTCAAATAGGTATAGTAGCTCTTATAAGGAATTTTCTGTCGAGATTAATATGCAGTCTCCCGAAAACTTGATCCATTCGTCGCCTTCGAACAGTTACCTTGGACTGATTTCACAAAATAGTTGTGAAATCAGTTTCAAGATTTGCGACTGGATCATGGAATGAGCAGGAGCCACACAAACTAGCTAAATCGCAATCCATCAGTCAGGTGCGGTTTATATGCATTGTCTTCCCAGTATGTAGAGTTCTTTAAGCAGATGTTCCGTTCCCTTCAAATAGAGACTTACGAATACGAATATTAGAAACAGTTCCGTTTATAATTTCACATCATTTAAGTGTTCGAATGGTGCCCCATATTAACGGCTTTGACCGAGATAGGCTGAATACTTTCACCTTCTCCAAGTCGTGTCGAAAGATACTTTAAATGTCAGTTTTTTCTTTAATAGTGCCGGTTATATATACTGCAAAATTGAGCACAAAATTGTTGAATATTTTTCAGGTAAAATATTGAAAAAAAATCATAAACTACATTCAGTTCAAAATCTTACACACTTTCCCAAAATATTGGAATGGAGCCCTTATATTGAAAAGTGAGTCGACATCTTGTTGCAACTTGGAAGGATATCTCTTAAGATTTTTCCAAAACTGGAAATTGAATCTTTGCAACATGCTAGAACGAACACAGCTTTTTGTGGGATAAAAAAGGACAGGAGGGATTGATGAGGAGGGGATTTATTATAACCTAACACACCGACAGGGTACCCGGGTATACGCAGAAATGATGTTCAATGCAATGGCTATCATGGTAGTGCGATAAGTAGGGTATTCGATTCGAGTTTTCGTTGCATAGCACATCGTTTGCGAGATTCTGCAAAACCTGCCACTCGATTCCCTACAGTGAGTTTTAAAGCCTAGAGAAATCAACATTCGAAAAAAATGAACTCCCCTACATCCAACATCTCGTCACAAAGAACTAATTGGGGACATGTTTACGTTATTAGAAAAGTATGATGATGTGCGTCTCATGCAAGTAATGGCTCAAGCGCTTCTGAAACGGTGCAGTTCATTGAAGCTTCTTCATCTACGAACCGGAGCTCAAAGTCTATTATTCACTGTATACATTTGCGGTAAACATATAAACATTCCGTCCAGTAAGGCGACACTCGTTCTTGGAAAGATTGAATCAGAGGGATTTGGGAAGGTATAGCCGGAGTGGTTATTCTTCCATAAAAGTCCAGGTTTATTCTAATTACCAACCAGTAGATAAGCCGTGTTGGATTGAATAGAAGTTTGTAAAGTCAAGTGCCGAGTCTATATGCTTTTGAATAATATCTACATCATTTGTGGAATCAAGGGAAATACACCCCTACAAATATTAGTATCGCGACGACAAATATTTACCCATAGTTGTTTGAGATCGAGACTGTCAGTTGCTGAACGTTTGAACGAGTCCCAGTTAAAGACTGCGATAAGCACACCACCACCGCGTTTTCTCTGCCCTATCCGGATCGCGATCATTACGGTAAGCCGTTTACCTTGAGCCGAATAATTGGAATCAGTTAATTTGATCTTCGCGTCACGTTTCGGTCAGAACAATATCATGATCGACATCTGAAACAGCGATGAACCTAGTCAATTTTTAAGCGTATTCGTTCTCAGATACAAATTTCCTAATATGCAGCTTCCGATTCCAGTGTCAGTAAATGCAGGAACAGAGAAGGGTGTACAGTACAACGAATGAGATGAGATAATGTTATACGATCATTGGCTTATATGATGGAATTGTATTGAACTCGTTCCATCACAGAATGAGAATCTAAAGAGGCACTTAATATCGATATTGATCGCTTTTTGTAATTAAGTTAAGGGAAGCTTCGTTTTGGACGAAAATAAGTGGAGTTTGCTAATTTTTGTGGAATAATTAACAAGATTTTATCAGCTTTTTAACCCGATTTCGTCAGTCTCATATGAAAAGATATACCAAATAATCGGAAAGGGTTATGGGACTACATCTAGGGCCATAGAAGAATATTTAAACAGCTTCGGCTAATTAAAACGAAGGAAAACATGTGTCCCCAATTTGTCCGTGATTGCATGCATTCGTCTTTGTGTATCATCGCGAAGGGCCAGGGCGTTTGTAAATTCAGTCGCGTGGGCGTTTGTATATTGCGTGCGCTAGCGTGTATGTAACTTCGCGGGTATTCGATGAAAAGTCGATTCTATAAGCTTGTGTCCATTCGTATATTTGTTTGTGTTCTTGGATGATCGCGCGCGGACCGTGAATGTGGTACTTAATTTTCAGTGTAGTGAGTTCTTCCATACCACTAGAGCTTCCGGTCATGGTCCCTTGTCACGGTGTTGTCTAGTGGATACGCGCGTCATTTTTTGTTGGTCCAACTGAAGACCTAGGACCTAGGTTGCTAGAACAGAGAGTAAGGGCTTCCGGACCTACCCGATTCATGATCGCGCAAACAGGGGTGTGTAGGTTCACTATTGAGACCGCGTTTATAAGTTTATTAGTACTAAAACGTTCACTTAGTTATCGGGACGTGATCCTGTTTATGAGATCACGGGCGCAGGTAGTATACGTGGATGATCGAAAGGGCTCGAGCGCTTGTATGTTTACGTGTTTGTCGCGTGCTCTAGTGTGTATGTAACTGTGCGTGTATTTATTCGATTTTATAACAGTGCGATCATTCGTACATTCACGTGTATTTTTGAATGATCGCGCGCTGAGCGTGAATCTGATACATAATTTTTAGCGTATGGTTCAGATGGTAGACAAAAGTAAATCTTTCCATATCAACGTGAAAAAACAAACACTTTTTTGCGATTTTTTTAGAACTTTGCGTGAAGCGAATTGATCAAAACTTTTGTAAATTATAATTTCACTTTTCAATAACATTCTGTAATTTTTCTATCTAAAAATATCTACAAACGACTCGGTGACGAACCTTTGTATAGAACGTCTCTAGAAAAAAACATGATTTGCGGTGTTATCTGCCAATCAAAAACTACTTAACCGATTTGTTTCAAACATTACACATTCTACGTAAAAAATACCTAACCACAGCGTTGAGTTCTTGAGATAATTATTCTATAAAGGGGGTTTTACTCATAAAAAGGGGGAATTTTTCGTGAAAAATAGAAATTGTTATTTAAAATGAGTAAAAAAATCCCTAATTGAAAATTTATCTCGAAAACTTAACTCGGTATTTTCTACATAGAATGTGTAGGCAAAGTTTGAAAGAAATCGGCTAGGTAGTTTTTGAATAGCAGATAACGTCGCAAATCATGTTTTTTCTAAAGACGTTCTGTAAAAAGCTTCGTCACCGAATCGTTTGTCGATATTTTTGCATAGAAAAAATATCGGTAGTCGTCACAAACGGCGCACTCCGTTTGCTACAAAAGAAGATCGCTCGCCAAATCATGTATTCATTGGCAAACTTTCTGCTTCCTTACTTCCTCCGGAACATCAAACTTGTGCTGCGCGGTAAATAACAGTAGCCCTGGAAGTCCGCCTTGACGTAAGTCTCATCATCCATGATGAGACATTGAGGCTTCGTTAGCATCAGCATCATCAGTTTCCGGGCCCTTAACTTTCCCACCGTATTTTGCCGTTCGTCACTATTTGGAGCCTTCTGCACTTGGTACGTCTCCCGGTCCTTGACTCTCTGAACGAAAGACTTGGACAAATTCTACCACATCCCTGGCCTGAAGCATTGGGACTCCGTTTAAACACTTTCACTACACGCTTGATCACTAATAGAACATTCATTATGACCGCATTGCTCCTTCTGTTCGATGTTCAGAGTTTGGTAGTAATGTTTAATTACACGGTTCACATTTGACCAGTCTTCCCAAATGAGCATTGTACACAATGTTCGCACTGGTTCTGTGCTCATATTAAACCCACACTTCGTGTACGAACTCAAACACGCTATTTCGTACCAAAACACACGCACATGTTCGACTGCACAACCGAACCCCATGTACGTACACGATGTGCGTACACACAGGTTCGTGGCACCGTGGTTTCTCTTTATCACTCTCATCACCACTAGCGTTGATTCTTTTGCATTGTGCGAATCGTTCAAGTGTACGCACCCTGTGTACGTGAACTAGAGTTTGTACATCGTTCGCTAGAGTCCGATGTTCGAGTCGAACCAATAGACCGAGACGAAGCATGTTAGAGGTTCAACGCGTGCACGAAATTTTGTACACAGGTACAAACTTGTCGATGTTCATGGGAAGTCTGCATTTGACTGCACGATTCCGAATGGTTTTCCGATGTCCCGATGCGTGTTGAGAATTTTCCAGGTGCTTGCGCAAAATCAATTCACGACATTGCTTTTCAGATGACGCCCTTAACCCTAGAACGTTGCACTGGCCACTGGGGTATAAATGTATCCCATGCCATCTTTGAAGCCTTTTAAAAACGAGAATTCAGCATTTATTGATCTGGAACCCTAAGGGACCGTTCATAAACCACGTAGACCGAAATTTGAGAATTTTTAACCCCCCCTCCCCCCTAGTAGACCTTAGTAGACTTTTAGCAACCCCCCCCCCCACGCCAAAAGTCTACGTAGACTTTTATTTTTTTTATTCGCGGGAAATGTGAAATTAGCAAGAAGCACATTATAATGTTCGATTAAAAATTAGTGTTCAAATTTATTTCAAGCTTTTAAAATATTAAAAAAAGGTTTTTACATTGGTTTTTGTCTATGATTGATCAAATCAATTAATACCCAATTCAAGGTGCTTTCCAACGTTTGTGTAGCGGAATACTTCTTTTCAAGATTAGTAACTCAAGTATATGTAAAAAGATATATTGCTATAACTAGTTCAAATTTTGACCGAAGTGCTACCTACACCAACAATGCAGAATTGATAAACACTTCTTGAGCCTTATTAGTGCATTCAAAATTGTTAAATTATGAGAAACAATTACAAAATAATACTGTAGGTGTGTACTATCATCTAGACTAAAATAATAAACTAAACATGCACACAAATTTCAATTTTCGTGAACAAATTTCAATATTTCTAAGATAATAAGACAATATAAATTGCCTTATGTGATTAAGGGAACGAAGCTATTTAAATCTTCCCAAAAATATATTTATATTTCTTATGTAATAAATGGCCATATCACCTGAGAATATTATCGTAAAGTATCAAAGTTTAACTCCGCATATTTTCGAAGATAAATATAGTAGAGCCGGTCTGCACGGAGTTGCGTAGGGTCAAGACGTAAAATGTAACGGGTGTTTAATTATTTTGAAATCAGTATAAATGATTGCAAGAGAAACTGATTAACTCGAGTAAACTCTTTGTTGTAGAATTTTAATTACATTACTGCTTTAACCACCGATATCAATAAATAAAAAAATAATCCACTTAATCCTAACTGAATAGACCGATACATTGAATACAACTCTCTTTAAATCTCATTTATAATTAGTAATACGAGAATAACAAAAAATAAAAGTCTACGTAGACTTTTTAAAAGACCCCCCTCCCCCCTCGTAGACAAACGTAGACTTTTGCCAGACCCCCCCGTCCCCCCTATGAGTCTACGTGGTTTATGAACGGTCCCTAAGCATAATTCAATTTAGAGTATATAGTAAGAGTAGGAGAAGGTGGTAAAGCCAGTTTGCTTTTTGCTTTTATGGAGGCAGGAGTAAAAGTTGGTGTGGGGTACATTTGTACCCCAGTGTACGGTTTTACTTTTTTATTTTCTATTTTATTATACTTTTTCAAAATAATGATTTCACTCTTCCAAAGAATTGCGTCTCAAAAATCTCAAAGTTCCATTTTGTACAGCTTCTAGACCATTATTTCAACTTTTAGAATCATTTAATTTTTTCAAATCGGTTTAAAATTTGCAAAGTTATAGTTATTTTTGCGAAAAAGTCAGAACAGCGATTTTTTCACTTCTTATGTTTCATGTATCATTGATTCAATAAATTCCGTACTTTCAACTACGCCGTATTTGCAATTAAAATACGAGGAAAATGATATATTATACATTTCTTTTGTTTGCATTTTACCTGCGAAAATTGCGATCAAACGCGTGGGGTACGTTTGTACCCCAGTGCAACGTTCTAAGGCAAAAAAGTAAGTGTAACGTTCTAGGGTTAAGAGCGACACAAAAACGATCCAACAATTAACTATCTTGCTGAGCGGGTAGTTTTACCATCCTATTTTGGCCGCCTCAGTGCACAGTGGTCCCCCCATAGGCCAATAATGCAAAAAAAATATTTCGGCGAAGGCGTATTTTTATCTTGCGATTACATCGTTCTGTATGTATATTTTAAAGTTTCATAATTAATTTTGTCAATACTGAACTGGTTTTCTTAGTATATAGAAGAATGCATAGGGTGGCTCGTTATTTACCGATAATGTAAATAATATCGATAATCGATAGCTCGCCAGAAAAATGTTTTTGTCGACCTGTAATTTTTAATATTGAATTTTTTTCAGACAGCACTGGTATTAGCTTTGTATTAAATGATAATTTTCAATTTTTCGAGTGTAAGGAGAGCAGAAATATGAGTTTATTTGTATATGTAATAGAAAAATTAACCTAAAAATTTTCAATATGACTTTAACTAACTTTGTCCCACGATATCCTTCCCGAACTTCTTTTCAAAATGGTCGTCAGACGTTCCACTTCCACTTAAACTAGGTTTCAGCTGCGCATCTCTGCGCCCAGAATGCCTAGAAAATCTAAGATGTTGTACATGTTTAACGGGATAATGCAAGACGAAAAACTTTATATCAGATTGTCAAATTATATTACGATAATAATTACTACTGATCTCGAAACTATATAGCTTCATTGTTATTTTCCCAAAATTTCTTATCGATCGAATCATTAGAACTTGAGTTATATCGATTTATTTGACGCTTCTCTTTGAAACACATGTCACTACGGAATATTTGATGTACGAGGTAAATGTCTCACTCCACTTCGTATTACAACTACGTTCTCAAGTACAAGTAGTATTTCTCCATTTTAAAATAGCTGGTACTCGGCGTTTTTTTATTATGGGATAATTTTTATTGTAGGAAAACACATCGGTTGTTCACCAAAACCATCATTTTAAAGGAAAAAAATGCACGATTTACTTAAAATTCGAGATATTATGCTCACCGAAGACGATATCATAATATTTGCGTTCAGGTGCAGAAGCTACAATTTAGAGAACTTTCAATGAATAACTATTTCTTTTTATACCTGCGCAGCACAACTTGTACTATTCGATACTGAAAAAAATTCTGGAACAAAAAAAAGTAAATGTGAATCTTAATGTAATAAGAAAAGCTGTATTACACTGTTAGGTGGATATAACCGATTTTTTATTGCGAAATTTGAATTCTGCGACCCAAATGTACTATAGAAATGCAGTTTTGTATCAAAATTTGCATTAAATATATTTATGACCGCCTCTCTTAAGGAATGGAACCACTGTGCAGTGCACTTCAACTTTTCGAAGCCTATTGGTCGCACCTCTACTACGTTTTAGTGAACAGTTATGAATCCAAATTTTGTCTACACGCCACCGAAAAACTACCTAAAATTCAGTACTTTTGACTCAATCTCGTGGTATCGTGCAGGAAGGTAAAATTAGGCAAACCGTGTTGAAGGTAGTTTCCATTTAACTACGGCAAAAATAATAGCTCAACCTTGAGTTTAATTTACTTAAATTTAAGTTGAATTTACCTAATTTTGAGTATATCCCGAACAACTTAAAAGTACCTTACTGCACGGAAGACCTCGACAGAGTCGAATCTCTCTTTGTTTTTGACTACACTAATAAGTGCGAAAGCGACGCACAGCTCAAAAGTACCTAAATTTAAGTTAAAAGAACTTATTCTGTAGGTTATTTTACGGTTGCGTGTAAGGTAACAAATCGACAGAAAAATCCGCGCCTACTTCGAAGCATAAGTTTGTAATTGTGCTAGGCAACATCGACTCATTCCTGTTTTTTGAGAAACAGTCAACACACGCGACACCCCTCGCGCTCAGTTTTTGCATGTCAGAATGATTGTGTAAAATTGTAAGTCCAGGTCTGATAGTCAAAGGCATTTGGAAATGATTCGCATATACTATGATTTATGAAGCAACATTGGTTGAAAGCTGCTCAATACATTTTATCAACAAACTTTGGGAGCTCTGTTTACGCGACTGATTCACGCGGACAGATAAGGAATGCGGGTCAAAATGGCTAATTTTTTACATATTCCCTGCTGCTATCGAAGCTGGTTGCAAGATAACACAATAACTTTTTTTATGAAGCGTTCAAAGTCGCTAGATTAAATATGTTTATTTTTGTTCAAAAGGAGAGAATTTTAAAAACAAATGCAAATAAAAGAATGTAGCACTTAAAAAAAATTAGGATAAAATACTAGAAACCGTATCGACGTTCCGGCAAGCTTTCTTCGCCCGAAACTGATAACAAAAACATGCCGCAATAACAGTATCGTGTTTCCTATTTCGCTTACTTTGATCGTTCCCAGGAATTTCGAATCTGACGTCACGTCGCGATCTCATTTACACTTACGGATCTTGACGTAAAGCGATTGACGCAAGCATCGAATATCATCATCGTGATTCGGCAAAAATAAACCCTTTAATCACTACTTCAGCATCGTTCCAAAAGAAGTTTCAAAAACAATGCCCACTCAAACTCCACTCATGCCCGAAGATTCCACTTCATTTCACCGTTTCTTTCGTAGCTACGCACTTTCTAAATAAAAGCGAGACAGACAATACCGAAATACCCGTAATTCACTATAACAAATAATATTTTCTTTTCAACCTGTACGAAAATGAGTGGGTGAAATGAACGAAATAAACAGCTCGATTTTGAATGTGCACGTGTCGTACGTCAAAGTTTTTCTGTGCACATTTTCATTTGCTTTTGACATGAAACCATTTCCTTCAATTCTAGGTCTTCGCCAACCGTGAGGACGCCGCAACGATCAGCCCCACATTGAAGCCAAAATTTGACGATCCACACGTGGAACGAGTACGCAGGTTGGTGTTTTCCGCCTACTACGAACTCTCGGATTAATATAACCACCTCTCGAATTTCACCGCCCTTCCCGTTTTTCAGAGCCCACCGCAATGACCTTGAGAACATACTGCCCTTCTTTCTGGTGGCCTTCCTGTATCTGCTAACCCGGCCGGATCCCGCGCTGGCAGCCAACCTGATCCGGGTGGCGGCAGTTGGCCGCATTGTCCACAGCATCGTGTACGCCGTGATCGTACTGCCACAACCGGCACGCCTACTGAGCTACGCCGTTACCCAGCTGGTGATGGCATTTATGGCCGTTAAGTGTATTTGGTTTTTTCTGTGAATGACCATCCGAATGCCGGTGAATCACTAGTAATTGTTCGTCTCTAGGTGTTGAAACATGAGACAATATATGTAGTTTGGGTGCGAATCGAACTTTGGACTTTCAATATTATTTTTCAGTTGTCATGTTATGGTGTAAATTGTTGAACGAAAGAAAAAAAATGTTAGAAATCGCTAATGATCTCTAATAATAGGTATCAGTGTCCAGCAAGTAACTGATTAGTTGGGGAGTAGTGTTTACCCGGCAGCTTTCAACGAAATAATTACATAGCTGTACAGTTCAATGAGTCACTCGTTTCTAGTTTCGCGTGTGGGTGACTCAAGCAATCATTCGATGATAACGTTTTCCACGTAAGTTATATCTGGAAGAGAAATTCTTTATCAAGGTTTAATTATGATGAAATAAACGATGTGAAATTTTCGTAAAACATGCGCAATGCTTTACACTCTTTTATTCACGTGCCGCATAAGGTCACAACAAAAACAAATCACCCAATATCAACAGAATAAATCCGCCGGTTACTTGGATCAAATTTCAAAACCATCCCGGTGTTTCGCATATTTCTTATTACTCATACAGGTCGGAACAAGTTCATAGTTGTTCGAGTACGACTCAACCGATTTTCCAAACATTCATTCATTAATTGAACGAGGGGAGGAGGACAGTCATACAGCCTACTATGAGGAACAGTACCAAACACACCATTGAATGTTCACGCATTTTGCTGTAGGTACTCTGGCATTCTATTCATGGTACCAAGAAGGATGGGGGAAACGGAGAAATGAACCATTTGTTCGGAATGGGAGGAAGGGTCCTGAATTACCAACACGTCATCTTGCCTGAAATGAAAACAAGTCACCAATACAAACGACTTTACGTGGCTGTATTTGAGTAGGTGGTAATCTTCGAATGAGGTGCCAAACTATATAGCTATACGGCGGCAATGATGCCAATTCTACCGATATCTAACCTCCGTAAAGCTATCAAAAATGGAAATATACAAGAAAGGAACTAAAGATAATACCAGTTCTTTGCGATTTTAATAAACAAATCTTATAGGATTATTTCTCGACAAACGTATGATTACGGCGTAAAAGCCAACTGTCAAAATTCTCTTTGGAGAGAGATTCCGCAAAAACCGTTGGTCGTTGCACACAATTCACACCAGTTCATGAGAGAAAATTTTTCTCTTTTGTTTACTCCAAGCCCCTGCTAGGCAGCCATTTTGTCCTAGCCAACATCTGCCTTTGTTGTAATCAAAACAACCTAATGCTATTGCACGGGCGACATGGGCCTAGAGCCGGCTAGGCCTACATATGTTGACTACTGTCAAAGTCTGTATATCTCAATAGCGGATGACAGGAGTGACACCCTCCTGGTTTACTCCCAACCTCTGTAATTGGCGAGTAACGGTTTGTCCGAAATTTCCACTCAAAGTGAATTTTGACAGTTGTTTTTTACGCTGAGATTTATTTAATTTTTTACAAACTAGAGATATTTATGCAACGGTTTCTCCACTCATTGCTTTGAACAGAGGATCGAAGAGCATTTTTGTACTGTTTTGTTTCCAACTACTTCTGGTTTGGCAATTTCAAGCCCTACTGCATAACCTTTTGTGTCTAGGAAGTTAAGAATTATCCAAGACCGTCATTCGAAGATATTGGTACATCACGTATGTGCATATACTGTTTCGATAATTTCTAATCTAACCTATCGTGGTAGTATGAGTTTTCAACTGCGCGTACTGTTTTCAGTAGAATCTATTCACCTGATCCTAATGCTGCTGATGATGCTAGCAGAAAGGGAGAAGAATGATCGCATGGTCGTTCTAGACGAGGATTTGTGAAGAATTTTTTGCCGGCGTCGGCGGTAAAACATGATGATGAGTTATGTTCTGCCGTAGACCATGCGGTAGACTTGGGTGCAACGCCCAACTCCTACTTAGCAGAAGGCAAAGAATTCTTCACATTTCCTATCGATCATGTCCATATGAGCGTGCCTTGTCCTAGTTTTCCGTTATAAGTTTATAACTGATACGCTCTAGAACACCTATCCGTCTTTCAATTTCATTTGCTTTCGTTTCTCTTAGTCTCAAATTTGCCGAAAATAGCCAACAAAATCGATACAATGCTGATTCCCGTACATCCTCAACTTTATGGTTAATTTCTCTTGGACACCGTCGACACCTCCATCCCGACGTACTTATCGCCGTAGTGCAGCTTCACAGGAATTGTGCGAAACAATACCCGATTTCTGGCTTGAATATCTCCTATCGACGACGTCCTACGTCGGATGCAGCAATGGATTGTGGCTTATTAAGGTAAACATTGCACAACTTCCAGCGCATTATGACATTAATTCGGTCAGGGTACTCCGTATTCCTGAAATCTTGCTAGAAACGTAGCCAGTGATTAGTACACTGATACACCTTGCAAGGTTCAGGCTGTCTCCGAACGATTATGCTCGAGCTCGAAATTTCCACTTTATTGTGATTTAACAGCGATCTGCTTTTATTTAGTTTTCCTCTTTCAGCTATTGACAACTAGTGCAGTTCGCTTTATATTGCACGTCGACGTTTGCTTCGCAGGCGTCCACCATTATTTCTGTAAGGAAATCGGCAAATACCCTCAGCGTAATATCCTATATACGGCGCTCGAAACGGACCTACTCGCGTTTGTCGACCTCTGGGAGCTGAGAAGCGGGTTCATCAAGTGTTGAGGAAGGTCAGCCGCTTCTATGTGTTCGTACAACTGTTCCACTTTCACCTTGAACTCTTGCTCCAAGTGATTGTTGGAGGAACTATTCTGGTCGACCGTTCAGTCGGCGAAGCTTCGCAGTAACTCTCGGAACTGAGCTCGGAAGCAGCAACTGTTTACGAGCTGACTCAAGAGCTATCCTGTAAACAAACAAAGTTCTCGACATTAGAAAGCCGCCATACTTCAATGGAGGCTTGGTTAGCTCGATTCACCCAGACCATCACTTGACTCACTGTCGGTAATACCTTCACTCTGCTGTCGTCGTCTGACTCGCTAATCTTGGTGAGCAATGTTACGTACCAAAGTGTTTTGATAATGTTTGAAATGGGTTCAACCCATGAAAACACCATCACCAAGGTCCGGAAGATTCCATTTCAAAACTATATTCTGGTGTATTTATGTGTTTTTGAGACCAATTCATGGTGTTTTGATGGTTGTGAAAATTGGCGCGGGCCATATTCATGGTTTTTCTATGGGGTTGTATGGTGTTTAAACCCATGAGAATTTGCTCGGGAACGTAGCTCTCGTTCCACATATAATTTTAATGTCGATCAACAACGTATTTTGTTTTTTTTTTTGGATAAAGGATTGAACCTTTCATTTCGTTCAACTTATCATATAGACATTTTTCCCGTTGACGTTCCTCTAGGAAATATTCCTAATCCTCTGCTTCATGGTCAGTCAGCTATCTCTCAAGCAAGATTTGCCTTTCTTTCAGAGAGGAAGCCCTTTTTCTTTTGATCTCCATTTTGCTACTAGTTCTAGCTTTATCCGTTCCTAGCTCCTTTTTCCATACAGATATCGCTTGAACGATCCGACTTAACGCTAGACCAATCAGAATCGTCAACGTTCATTCTTGATCGACCGCTTTTTCTTCGTTTCATTGTTCTTCTCAAACTCTATCGCAGCTCCCTGGCAAGTAGTGCCTAAACTCTCTCCTTTCTTACTGCTGCTGTTTCTTCTACGCATCGAAAATTATGCCAGCTGTTACAGTTTTTTTTTTTTTTTTTTTTTTTTTTTGGGGGGTTGTGCCAACGTAAGGACTCGATTCACACTCACAAAAACGCGACGCGAGACAGGACACAACACTTATTGTCCTTACTAACTTTAAAAAAAGGATTAAAAATTACCTTTTTGTCGACCGGTTTCGGGCTCGATGTTGCCCATCTACAGGACGATGTCCGATGTACATAGCCAATGCTGAACACGTGCTTATGAACGAGGACGACGCGCCAATATCATCACCCCTTTTCCACTTGACAAACCTGAAAATTCAGTGAATTTTTGTGTTTTTTTAACTCTCTTCTCGACGAGTACTGCACGCAGTACGATTGTATGTGTAATCCAGTAATCAGTCGGACATCGTCCTGTAGATGGGCAACATCGAGCCCGAAACCGGTCGACAAAAAGGTAATTTTTAATCCTTTTTTTAAAGTTAGTAAGGACAATAAGTGTTGTGTCCTGTCTCGCGTCGCGTTTTTGTGAGTGTGTTACAGTTTTCGCAACTAACCATTCTCTCATCCTCCGCGGAGATTTGTCCAGGCGTATCACAAGGATTTTTGTGTCAAATTTAGTGCAGGCTCAATCGTGGTGTTTTGAGTTCAAGGTTCAATCTGAAACAAACATTCAGTTTTGAGAGCGTTCGGCTCGAATTACACCAAATTTTTGTAGCAGCTATTTACATGCAGCTCAAGAGCTGTAAAACTGATTTAATTGTCCAAATAATGGACATTGCGATTTTTTCTCTATAAATTTCTATTACAATCGTTCAAAACATGTGTTAATACAGTTATACTTACAATAGTATCTCAACATCAACTGGTAAATGTCGAAAGTCTGATCATCAATCTTGGTTGTATTCCAGATAGTGGATAATGCGAGTCTTCTTTTCTCTTTATGTTCCTAATACAACAGCTGAAAAAAAGTTTGAATTCAATTATTGATTTTTCTCGTTATTAGAGTATAGTTACAATAGTATTTCGGTAGCAAAAATTTGGCAAATAGGTAAAATCCAATCATAAATCTGGTTCTACTTGGATGTCGCTTCGTTTTGATGGAATTCTCGTTAAAACAGTATTTCTGTTTGGATGACATTTTTCATATCAGAAAGTTAGTGTCCCTTATTGACAAGAACTTAAATACCTGGAACTATCGCATGATTTTGTCCGTCACGGCATTTTTGTTTAATTTATATGCTCCGTACCACAAAGCAGACAAATCAAATTAGTTACAGATCATAAACAATCGAATTGCAAAAGTCACAAAGTTACAAAGTTGACCTTTTTTCTCGTCTTCGTGATTCCTGCTAGGCCAACAACGATGGCCCATTCTAGGCGCAATTCATATGAGCACTTTTTCGACAACATTGTGGTTTTTTGGAGCACCAATATCACTGATTGGAGCAAACGGAAGATAATTCTACAACATATGAGGTCATGATTCGAGGTATAATTGAACAAAAAATGGCGATTACGATGATTTTTCAAATTTCATAAAATTGATCGCTGAGAATAGATTTTTGAGTAGTATATTTATTTAACAGTAGAAACTGGAGTTTTGATATGTTTAAAGAAAATGTTTGTCTTCAAAAACTCATTTAAAGGATATGCTAGCAAAACAATAAAAACTTCAAAAGTTATGCGTAAAAAATTGGTATTTCATGATTTGATCGTTGGTAGTATGTTTCAATCACTTTCACGGTGGGCAATATAAAATATATAATTTCGTTCCCAGGATAACATTTTGCATTTAACAAGACATTTCTTACTCAGTTGCGTTTCGGATTCGCCTCACCAGAAACCGAACTAACTTATTGTCGGAATAGATTAGCGCCGGCTTGACGCAAATCCCTTAAAACTAAAACACACTTTGTGTTTCAATCGAACGACTGATCAAACGTGATGTCCCGTTCGAGCAGAAATTCTGTTTGTGTCGATGAGACATAGTGAAGCCGAAACTTGTCTTGGCTTAGCAGGCCTATGCGAAAGCACTATGCTATATTTCACCCTAAGGAGGAAAATTTGGTAAGAACCAAAATTTCTCACTAGAGTGAAAATTTGTTGGTAAAACCAGTCTTTGCACTTGAGGGCACAAATCCTTATTTCATACTCAGTTGCGTTTCGGCTTCGCCTCATCAGAAACCATATAGCATAAGACATTTCTATTATTTTAAATAATGGATGGAGTGGTTTTAAATTTATTAAAATCCGAATATTTATTTTATAATGGTTCGAGATAGTTTCGCAGTATTTCAGAAAATCGAAGAAAATCAAATTGTAAAAACTTTGTTACAGACGATGGAGCTTTGTCTTGTACTTTTTCTTCTAAAAGAAATTTACCAAAAAAATAGGGTGTTTCTTAAAAAAATGGTTTTCTTTATGTAACCTTTGCAGGTTTGATTTTTCGTTACGATGACTTTAGAAATACTTAAAGATATTGTTGCAATATACTAAACCTCTATATTCTTTCGTTAGAAAGCCATATGTACATTTCACTAAAAATAAACGATTTTTGAGTAAAAGTCGCCATTTTTTGGTGATCTATACTACAAAGGATGATATTTTATGTGGCAGCAACGGTATTTAATATTAAGTACCCTATATATCTTCGTATAATCAGTGCAAGGAGCTCAGTAAAAAAGTAGCCTGAATTATATTTTTTTTTCATTATGTCAATATTGGCATCAAACTTCATGATTAACAATAACAAATACGAATATTTCTTATGGAGCCTCGAGAATTGCCACTATTAAACATGAATGAAATGACCCGAAACTTATTGCTTCAATTGCGGTAAAGAAAATTTGAAATTCACAAAATTTTCTTAATGTCACTTGCGCTCCAACCCGCAAAACTGGCATCCCTGCCGAAAACGCACTTCGCATACCAATTGAGGTATTCATTACCACTACAGACACCGTAAAGCAATGGCAAAAGCAGAAAAAAAACTATTAGCAAACCCTCCGAGCACGTCATACTACCTATTAACGGAATGGTGACGTACCTCGCCTCACATCGATATGCTCGTTCACCAGCCAGCACAGTACCACACGCCAGTACGTGAATGCACATGTTGCCTATATGGCGTCGCACTTCACCTCACCCCACCGGTCCGGGCCTGGACGACCGGTCCGTTGTCGACATCTATATAGGCAAGCGTCCAGCCTTGGCCGAGGCTAAGTTGTATTCTGTCGTCTGGCCGGTGCGGACGTGTTTTGTCGGTTATCTCTCTCTCTCATTTGGCTTGTTGATTGGATCTGTCACCGAAAGAACTGGAAGAGTGCGGCGCGACTCGCAGGTGTGATTCATCATCAGCGTTGTGGTGGGTTGTGAATTCACGTGAAACTAGTGAAGGAGTGTTTGCAAGGTCAAGGTGATGGTCACGAAGACACTGGTTTATCTTATCTGTCGAGGCAAGTTATTTTATCGGATTGTTTTCTGTGTCCGAACCTTCTTGTCGACAGGGAGATAAATCACTGGTTTTTAGTGATCGGTCTACAAGGATACTGTTTCGTGAATCTGTGAAACATTGTCGTGAAATTTCACCAACGAACAGTGACCGTGATGAACAAAGAGTGAGTTGCTATAGTGAAGTAACAATATGAATGGTTGTGAAATGGGCCTACTTCGACTGAAGCTAGATGATTACGCTAATAAACCATTCATGTTATGAATCAGTCACACAAAGGTTGTGAATGATTCACACCAATTTTCTCCGAATACAGCCATCCACAATTAGTGACCGTTAGCGGTATGAATCATCATCTTTGCGCAAACATTCCGCACACTACTTATCGGATTGTCGAATGTTTGATTGGCGGGGATTTTCCTCGGGCGTGGAACAGGATAGTGAAACAACTGCCATAGCCAACTCTGTTATCTTACGATTTAATACATATTTTGTGACAAACAACAAGCCGTCGTAGGTTTGCACAGGAGCGGAGGCGACGAAGCAGCTTACGGAACTGGTGCCCACTAGCAACCACCCACATCCATCCATCATCCGATGCTTCAGTGTGTATATGGATTGAATTGGAAAGCAAACATCAACACTCAATACCAGTGAATACTCTCGTTTGTTTTCTCCGAATTGCATCATTCAGGACCGATTATTACAGTCACGCGCGAATGACGTCAATCCTGCTTCTGTGAGCCATCAAGCCAGTACAAGGAACTTTCCAGTGGAGTTGGGGATTCCCACACACTACGTGCTCTTTGTGGCTCTATGTAAAACGATTGGATTTGTTCTTCTCCCAAATTATAACCTTGATATTAGTCGATGACTCCGAAAACAATCTCTTTCCACGTGCGATCAACAGTTGACACGGGCGGAAATTCCACTGACCTCTTTATTTGTGGTATTTCCGGAATGTGGCGACCATCAGCTTCAAGTATCTTTGTCCAATTATAGAACTAATTTTCTCGGAAATCGTTCAATATAAACAATACACTGATGGTTGGCTCTTTTGCGTCAGTCCAAACGCAGTTCCCCCGTCGATCCTAAACCGGTGCAAAATTTGGTCACGTTAATAATGACCGTGTGGTTTTTTTTCTAACGATAAAAAAACCCAGTGCCACCCCGACGAAGAGTGTAGCAATAGCGAAAAAGTAATAAAAACATGCGAAAACAACAAACACAGCAGGCATGAACACGTTTCCAGTTTGCAAGTCATTCCTCAAAGGAAAAATTTTGAGACCCTCCCCACCGCTAACAACGGCGGCGGCGACGACGACGACGATGACGTGTTTAACCATCGCGGAGAAATTAGTCATTAGTATGAGTGAGTTCGCGAAACCGCCGGCAGGTTGAAATGACAGCAGTAGTGTGTCTGTAGGAATACACAGCTGCACTTCTCGCGCACTTTCTCACGTCTGTGATTCATTGTGATGAATGAACGCACCCCCTCTCAAACGACGCAGATTGGGCGATGAATGAACCGGCGGAAACGAACCTAATTCCATGGTAATCTACGATGAATCATCGATAAGTCTGATTCACCTGCTTGTTCGTCGCCATCGTCATCACCACCATCGTCATCATGAACGGCGCCTGCTGGAAACACAAGAAAAACTTAGCAATCCATGACGGAAAGTGTAGGTTGACAATCAAAGAATCTGTATTTTTACGCATTTCGCCTTACTAAACTTTTTTTTAATTTTAGCTGCACTAATGACTATGTGAACCCCAATAAACTCCGACAAATAAATTAACTACAGCTCAGCAATCGTTCATTTAAAGTTAAGCGTGTATTTTTGTCAATATATTGGAAATAGGCAAACAGCATTGCATTGGAAAGATAAGTTCGCCGTTTAGACAATTGATGTCTCTTGGATCTATCAGCATTCTTATTTGGCATACTTCTCGACAAACATATGATTAAGGCTTAAAAGCCAACTGTCAAAATTCTCTTTGAAAGGAAATTCCGGAAAACCGTTACTCGCTAATCACAGAGCTTGATAGTAAACAAAAGAGAAAAGTTTTCTCTTCCATTAACTGCTATGAACTGTGTTTAGCCAGCAACGGTTTGTGCGTAATTTTCTTTCAAAGAGAATTTTGACAGTTGGCTTTTAAGCCGTAATCATATGTTTGTTGAGTATTCGACTATTGATCCTCCGCAGACCAGGAAGGGGTCGGATACGACATCATGTTTATCGATAGCAGGCTACCGCATGTATGGGAATCTCATCTGGTCTGCGAAGGGTTAAAGTTCTAACGGGACAGCCTATGTTAACAGAAAATATTAATCGATTGTGCTGTGTTTCCTATTTCCAGTTCCGTGTAAAAGTATTTCAGTGAAACAGCATGAGGCTTGAGGAAGAAGACAGGTAGTGTCCTGGAAAATGGCTTTATGGTGTTCGAAAGAATATCCGCAACATCATAAGCGTGTTGATAACTAAAGGTCGTTCCTGCAATGATAGCGTCATTAATGTGCACTGCACATAAAATACGAGAAAGAGGAGTTATATGTGGAGCTGGAGCGTGTGCGCCTCGATAGTTTGACAGATGGATGGTGACGTCGTATATATGATCATTCCAAAGGAAGACGACGAAGAGTGAAGCGTGCCAATTGGCGTTTTGATTTTCTGGATACCATTTTTGGGAACCATACAGCTGATGCATATTCAAGACCTGAACTAACTCACCGTCAAATGCAGCCATCCGTTAAAAAATATGTGAGGCAGAATAAGAAGCTAAAGGAGATGAAAGATAAGATTACCAGAAACAAAATAAAAGAAAACATCTATTCGAGAGTCCTGTCTCAGCTCAAAGCTGAAGCGAAAAGATGCACAATAGACCGATTTCAAACACTGAATATTTGTAATACATTTTGTTTAACGAAACCAAGAGCTTTCCGCAATGTGTTCCTTAAACGGTAAGTTTGAATCCAACATGACCTTAAAATCCTTCATCATCTTTTAAAACTACACTAGATAAGGCATAATCGTACGAAAAATGTGAATATTGTCTAGAAAAACATAACTGAACAATTTGACACATTAAGGAAATACCATTCGATAGGAGGAAAGACACCAGATATCAAGACTATTAAGCTGTATTTGGAGAAGTTACTGATCTGTAATACATTTGATGAAGTGAAATAATTGGAAGTAAATGGTATAAGAACGTGAATCCCTATACATATTGTAGATATCGTTAACATAAAGAAGGAAAAAATGGTCCAAGATGACTTCCCTGTGGTACCCCGGCAGCTGCGGCAAAAACCAATGACCTTGAATCGCTCATATTATTTATAACCTTCTGCATTTTTTCTGATCTTAAAAGTAAATAAAAATAAAAGCTCCGTGAATTCGACATCAAAGACTCAGTTTTCCCGTTTGAAGTGCTGCCGGTTGCTCTCGAACGTACCGGTTGTGATCATTTTTCAGCGCTCAGTTTACTGAAGATTTAGAAAGACCTGAAGAAACGATATACGGCCGTAATTGAAATTTCAAAAGTCCACCCAGATAACCTCAGGGTTTAGCAAGCAAATGACATAACTAGAGACAGGTCTCTTACGTGTGTGTATCGTGTCTACCTACCCGCACACAAAATAGAGATAAACGGCGTAGAATCCGATTCGAGTTTGACATGCTTGGATTTGCTGAAGGACATCAAGATTTTCGATTTCAAGCGATCGAATTTAGCATCAGTAAGCTGACCAACTCTGACGAAAAAATCCGTACGCTATGCGGACTGTTTGCCTGAACGTGGTGAACGTTTTCGCTTCGTTGCGGTATGGTATACGGGTTTTTTCGGCAGAGTTGGTCAGCTTAAGCATCAGTCACACGACGGGACGGGATAGAACCTGTGTCGAGTCAAACTAGTATCGGTTGACTTTCGCCTGGTTCGCTTTACCAAATTACGTCCTCTTCGATCAGGTTCGTCTGTCTACTCGAATTGCACTAAATGCAAACAATTAGGCGACCCATTGTAGCAATAAGACCCGATGTGGCAAATGTGGAGGGAATCATGGGAATGATTCTTGCTGGAAAATGTCCCTACTGTGGCGAGAACTTACTTGAGCTCATGTCCAGCATACAAACAGTGCCAGAAGAAAATGAGACGTTCTCTTAAGGAACGCTAATCACTCGTGCGCTGAAATGCTAAAGAGGAAGAGTGCGACTCTGACGATCTCCATGAGTTTGCTCCGAAGCAAAAACGTGACCACGTCGCACAGCTAAGCAACCACGTTAGCCGGAATGCAAAGCTTCAATTCCACACTGTGGCGACGACGAGGACACGGAAGAAGTCATTTTCAAGTACAAAACCAGACGCAGTTGCAGAAAAAACATTATGCTATATTTCACCCTAAGGAGGATAATTTGGTAAAAACCAAAATTTCTCACTAGGGTGAAAATTTGTTGGTAAAAACCAGTCTTTGTACAGGAGGGCACAAATCCTTATTTCATACTATGTTGCGTTTCGGCTTCGCCTCATCAGAAACCGACACTAACACATTGTCGGAATAGATTAGCGCCGGCTTGACGCAAATCCCTTAAAACTAAAACACACTATGTGTTTCAATCAAACGACTGATCAAACGTGATGTCCCGTTCGAACAGAAGTTCTGTTTATGCCGATGAGACACAAGTGATTGAAGTTTGATCAGTCGTTTGATTGAAACACATAGTGTGTTTTAGTTTTAAGGGATTTGCGTCAAGCCGGCGCTAATCTATTCCAACAATGTGTTAGTGTCGGTTTCTGATGAGGCGAAGCCGAAACGCAACATAGTATGAAATAAGGATTTGTGCTCTCCTGTACAAAGACTGGTTTTTACCAACAAATTTTCACCCTAGTGAGAAATTTTGGTTTTTACCAAATTTTCCTCCTTAGGGTGAAATATAGCATAGTGCTTTTGCATAGGCCTGCTAAGCCAAGACAAGTTTCGGCTTCACTTGTGTCTCATCGGCATAAACAGAACTTCTGTTCGAACGGGACATCACGTTTGATCAGTCGTTTGATTGAAATTGTTTGATTGTGTTTTAGTTTTAAGGGATTTGCGTCAAGCCGGCGCTAATCTATTCCGACAATGTGTTAGTGTCGGTTTCTGATGAGGCGAAGCCGAAACGCAACATAGTATGAGAAAAAACATGTTTTTTTCAATATTTCCTTCCACAGTTTAATAATTTTTTTACATCATTCGCCATTTCGTTATTTTCTTACCTGAATGACGTAAATGGATTGAATTTATTATTTTCATATTCTTGAAACAAAAGTTGAACCGCCGATTTTCTAGGTTTGTACATTTACGATCCCATATTTCAAAAACATCGAAAATAAAGTACCTTCGCCTTTTTTAATTTAGCTTGAACAATATGCAGCCATGCATTAAATCATTATTGCCAAAGCGTTGCCAGGTGTATAACCTTTCCAACGAGTGCTTGTTTGTCAAAATTAGTGCAAAAATACCGTTCCAAGAGCCCACCAAAAAAACTGACCTACTTGATCCCACTCTACGCTACTCAGTTGAATTATGCGAAACATTGCTCAGTTTAGAATCAGACCTCAGGAGTACTTTTGGGGATTAAAAAGTGGTTTGTCTTCTATCGAATTAACCTCCCCTCGGATACAAGGCATTAACATTGACGCTGACCAAGCTAGGATCAAAGGTAAAGATCTTTGCATTGCTTCTACCTATATTCCCCCCAAAGCCTTGGTTGACCATCGATAGCTTTGTGATATTGCAGAATTGCTCCCCGTACCGAAACAATTCGAAGTAGACTGGGATAGTGTCGCTTTTTTATGATGACAGTAATAAATTTCAACTGGAAGGTAATCGCTGATCCCCACCGTAGCAACAATCCGACAATTATAATCTCTAATGGTTTAAGATCCGACAACAACCAATACTTCGTATGACCCCCCACAAAACATGAACTGGTACAGCTATGCCTCCGCCATATTCGAAACTATCGACTCGACACATATACTTCCTCCTGAGGAAGAGTACAAGTTTTTGCACGTCTTGATTTTCGATACATGCTCAAACAAAACGAGTACCCGGCACTAACACCAAAAGACGTTCTCCTAATCCGTGGTGGGACAAAAAGTGCTCTGATATATACGTGGAGAAGGCCTTCCGGGTCGAGAAAGCACTCGCCAACTATCAGTACTTCAAGCTAGAAACGCGAAGGAAGAACTAGATAAAAGTTAAGAAACGTAGCTACTGGCGCCGGTTCGTCGACAGGTTAACGAGAGAAACATCAATGAGTACTCTTTGGGGCACTACCCAAAGCATGTGCAACCGAAACAACACCAATGAAGACCTACCGCGTCGCGTTCTCTCACGGTACCGCGACCGAATCACCGAATTTTTATTGTGGAATTCTTACTTTCTCTTTGGTATGCAACAACAACGCTTCGGGGGTTAGACAGAATCAAATTCATTTTGTTGAAAAATCTGGCGGATTCTGCTAGAATGCAATAACATTGTTCCTTAAAACTGAAGGCAACTGAAAACCGGGAGAACCAGCCTCCGATCACAACTCGTATTGGCCGATTTAAATGCTGCCCTGTATCGGAAATTTGTTCGAAAAATGATTTTGCTCTGCCTGGACAATTGAGTCGAAGCAATTTGGCTTCTGCAAAGGCAAAGGGACGTGCGAATGCCATGCACTGCTTCCAACAGATGTTCAAGAGTAAATCAGTATTATTAGATATTAAGGATGCAGTTTCTATTGACGTTATTTCAGAGAGATAATTTTTTGCTAAATTTGGTCAGAAAAGCATATTTCGCTCTGGTGTTTGCGTATTGCCTTGCGTTGCATGTAGTCGATCCATACGAGGAGTCTCGAAGTGCTGGCGGGTGTTCTTCCTGGATACAGGGACCTCTCATATCAATTATGCATTTCATACTATATGCCGGCAACTTCAAAAGGCTTGTCAAGCTTAATTATCAGAACCAATTTACGTCTTTGTAGTTCAATTACATGGTAATGTCTTTCAGTAAACGTTCGTTTATCGTCCTTGAGCGCGTTATCTGAATTGCTGCATTCCGGGCAACGTTAAGGTGGATTGCTCAGCTACCAATCTGATTCGACGATTTTTTTTCTGAACTGCTTGTTAGAGAACGTTCGAAAGTTCACGAGAATCTTGACAATGGGAAACTTGGTTGCTGGTTACATTCTGTAATGCCTACGGTATCGATGAACCCTTTTTTGGGTGGAATGGACTACATGTTGGGTGCGCAATTTCGGCGGATTGGTTTTGTGCTTGGGATAAAGATTATCAAGACATCCAGCATGTTGTCTGGGCGTGCGCCGAATATGTAGGCATTCGATCTCGGTTATGGGATTCCCTTTGGGCCCGCGAAAGATCACCAAACGTTCTTGTTTTTTATGTAATGGCAAACCACGATCCACCTTTATATGTCGCTCATCCAGTTCTTCCTAAAAACAATCAATATTCAAATTTAGTCCTCTCTTTCCTTTTCTCGTTCCTAGAAATCTTCTCAACTGATCTTGTGATTCCGACTCGTTCCAGAGTGATACTACGTGATCGGCTTCATCCTCACCACGGTACCCGCATTAATCGAATCTGAGGCCAGAAACGACCTCAAGATCCTATCCGTTTTGGAGGATTTTGTGCGGATCAGAGAATCACCGAATGTTACACTGCGTGCTGTCTTTGCAACCCGAGGCTGACGTTGATCTCCGATTTTCCATACAGCTACAAGTTTAGTGTTCTTCTTTTCTTTCTCTCTCTCTCCCATGTCTCGTACACTGGTGTTACCCCGCCGTTGAAATCGAATGCCTCTCCCAAAACTTGAATCTGTTTCTTCCTGTTTTATGGCCTAAAAATTGTTTCTTAGTTTTATAATATAATATTAATAGACATTGACCCTTAGTACGATAGTTCCCATAGTTTAAAGAAAATTAAAATGTAAAACGAAGAAATTGGCACCATCAAGCCAACATCTTAAATAAACAAACTGCGAAAAAAATTAATTTTTATTTGTGAAAACGTTGATAAATAACAAAGTCAACAATACCAAAACATTTAAGTGACCCGTCTTGCCTCTTCATCCTCTTGCAGTTATTTTCATGCTTCGCAGTTTTTTTTTACTGTGATAACATTATCTCGCAAATCCAGCGTTTTTTTTTTCGTCAAACCACGTGTTAATAAACGCACATATCAACACGAACATCGCTGATGAAATCTCATAGCAAGCCCTGACCTTAAACTGCTAGCCTCTGCTGGCGTATATGTTCTGCCATGATGAGAGCGAGAGTGAAAAACCACAACCACTGACTGCTCGACGACAACGGGCTCTCACAAATCAATCGCTCTGGTACGAAACCACAACGTCACAAGATAAGGTTTTCCTTCCACGTTCGTTGGCGATAGGTACCTTATCATCATTTTTCAGCAGCAGAAGGCACGGTCAAAATACGAGCAAGAGAGAAAGAATTCAGTCTATGAACTTACATATTGATTTAT